>NW_015175429.1:246073-285223 GCF_001447785.1 Gekko japonicus
TGGGAGCGTATAAAAGCGAAACCGGAATTAAATACCATTCTCAAAGCTGGAGCTCTCCTGAAATGGCAGGAAAGAAAGAGGATTTATAGCATATGAACTGAAAGTGTTAACAGCGACCCGAAGGAGGATGGGGAAAAAAAGCCGGAAGGAGAAGAAAACAGAGGAAGCTCCTCCATGCTATCGGGAATGTAAAAGAAACCAGCACGCAAAGAAGCGGTTCTGAAGGTGCCCTGAAGAAGCTTTTTAACAGAAATTCAAAGGAACATTACTAACATACTAACATAGCTAATACTTGTAACCGGACTGAAAAAAGAAATTTGACTGCTCACAGAAGAAGCCTAAGAAGGTTGATTGGACACTACTAACAGTTTAATTTACCAGTTAATATATCACTCAGCTTTCTCTTCCTCCCACTATATACCCTCCCTATTTTTCTATATAAGCGAAACACCCCTTCTTTTTAGGAGAGTCAATAAAATCTTTTATAAAAAAAAAGAAGAGATTGGATTTCTACCCCGCCCTTCACTTGGAGTCTCAGAGCGGCTTACAAACTCCTTTCCCTTCCCCTCCCCACAACAGACACCCTGTGAGGTGGGTGGGGCTGAGAGAACTCTGACACAAACTGCTCTTTTTCAAGGACAGCTGTGCCAGAGCTTGTGACTGACCCAAGGTCACATCAGCAGGTGCAAGTGGAGGAGTGGGGAACCAAACCCGGTTCTCCCAGATTAGAGTCCGCACACTTAACCACGACACCAAACTGGTGTAGTCCAACAGTAATGGACCCCTGAAAATCAACAATTGCTACATGGAGGCCAGATGTAGTCTTAACACCCTACCCTGTACAGGCAAACAGGCCTCACTGCAAGTTAGTTTCAGCTGTAGAATTTGTAGAGGTCCACATAAATTATTTTAGCTGCTCAGATAGACTCCCCCATCCCCCTGCATATTGGTATAGACTCCCCTTGCGTATTGGTTTCAGCACAGAGAGGAAGCAGAAGCAAAGTCAGCTGGGATACGCAAACAAATTCTGAAAGATTCACCACAGGTAGAAATGACAGAAGAAGTTTAGCTAGTACTGGGGCATGCCATATGCTGGACCCTGCAGACATCTCCAGGGTTTTTTTTTTGGGGGGGGGGAGGCAGTGGGCACCACTACAAAATGGCTGCCATCTGTGGGGCCATGCTAACCCCAAAATGGCCGCTACACAGCCAACCACACAATGTTGGGAGATTCCCAGTTACACAACCTCTTACGATGGAGCAGCCGTTTCCAAATGACTCTCCCCTTCAGACAAAACACATTCATCCTGGTGCCTTCTGAAGTTCCCAGTGAAACGGAGAAAAGCCAGGCCTAGGTTTTTGCCCTGACTTTGTGGAAGAAGCGGACACCAAGAAGTACACTGGGAATCACTGCTCTATGATCTGCCACCACTCCTCCCCCCCCAGCCATATCTTAGGCCAGGAGTCCCCCCCAGCATGGTGCCTATGGGCAACATGGCACCCACACACACACACTTTTCCTGGTGCCCACCAAGTAGTGTTGCCAACCTCCAGGTGGTGGCTGGAAATCTCCTAGGAGTACGACTGATCTCCAGCCAACCAATATCAGTTCACCTAGAGGACATGTCTGCTTTCGAGGGTGGACTCTATGGCATCATGCCCCATTGAAGTCCTTTCCCAAGCCCCGCCTTCCTCAGGCTCCACCCCCAAAATCTCCAGGTATTTCCTAACCTGGAACTCGCAACACCTACTGCCAGGTGTTTTTAGAAAGTAGGCAGAGCCACCTGGCTTTTACACAGAATTAGTCTCTGGCTGTGCAGATTTTTTAAAACTTTGCTTTGGCAGCAGCTGCCACCTCCTACAGCAGCCATTTTGTGACTGTCCCCCCCCCCCCATGTCAGAATTCCAGTCACAGGCTCAAAAAGGTTGGGGACCCCATCTTCAGTCATCGTTCAGTTAACCTGGCAAGGCAACACGAAGAGAAAAGTGGTCCATCCCCTTAGGGCTTTATGGGGGCTGTGTTCAGCACAGAGTATTAAAGAAAAGCTGGGGGGGGGGGACTACTCCCAGAAGAAGAAGAAGAAGAGATTGGATTTATACCCCGCCCTTCACTACCCAAAGGTGTCTCAGAGCGGCTTACAAACTCCTTTCCCTCCCCCTCCCCACAACAGACACCCTGTGAGGTAAAAGAAGAAGAGAAGAGATTGGATTTATACCCCGCCCTTCACTACCCAAAGGTGTCTCAGAGCGGCTTACAAACTCCTTTCCCTTCCCCTCCCCACCACAGACACCCTGTGAGGTAGGCGGGGCTGAGAGAGCTCTGACAGAAACCGCTCTTTTTCAAGGACAGCTGTGCCAGAGCTTGTGACTGACCCAAGGTCATCCAGCCAAGTGCAAGCGGAGGAGTGGGGAATCAAACCCGGCTCTCCCAGATTAGAGTCCACGCACTTAACCACACCAAATTGATGAAGAGGCCCTGATATCACAGCCTGAACAATTTCTCCCTCCCACTTTGTTTCTGTTGGAAAAAGCAGTGTCTGGTGTACAAAGAAGACCCTGCAGGGGGCAGCAAGAAGACAATTAGATAGGATAGTGAGGTCGGCACCTTCTCTCCTTTTAAATATCATTCCTTGTCTGTCTCCTACTCTCAGGGCAATTGCCTCCTTCTCAGAAGCACCACACTTAGGTTCCTAACTCTCTCTCAGCTAGAGATGCAGTTACGAACCTATTCAGGGCTTTTTTTCGGGGGGGGGGGGGGATCAGAAGTACAAAATGATATATCAACTACCAATTATTTAAGAAGCTGGGGAAAGGACTCTGGAAGCAAAGGGGTTTGAAGATTTTTCAAAGAATTAAGTCAAAGAGGTTTGGGAACTCTGTTCCACTGTGTTCCCCCAGGGAAAAAAAGCCCTATCTCTGTCTCTCCTCTTTCCTATCATGTTAGTTCCTAAATAAACCTTTTATCTACTCTGAAATCAGGTTGGGCACTGTTGCTGTGTTAATTACTCTGCCAATAGTTTTACTGTCCAGCATGATGCAGAGTTCTAAAGTCTGTAGACTGTTGGTTTGGCTGGTCTCCATATTACTAGGCTTTTACTTTTTGCTGTAGACCAATATGGTAAGTCACTTCTTTGCAAGAACATTCACAGCACTCAGTTCTAAAGGCTACAGCTGAATCCATTAAGGCACTTTGCACATATGTTAGGCAGCATAAGGAAGAATACCAAACCATGTGCTCCCCCCTAATCAAACTCCAGGCTTCCACATCATCTCCAGACACTTTTGGGATTTAGTTCATTACCAAGAATCCAGGCCACCAAATCGTGCATCAGTGCTCTCCAGACAGTGGCCTGCTTTTATAAAGGTGGTTGCTGGAAAACCAGGAGCAGCAGCATGGATGTCTTTTCCTCCACCTTTTGCAGACAGATCCCCATCAGCAAAGGAGGAGGAGTTTGGATTTATACCCTGCCCTTCACTACCCGAAGGTGTCTCAGAGCAGCTTACAAACTCCTTTCCCTTCCCCTCCCCACAACAGACACCCTGTGAGGTAGGTGGGGCTGAGAGAGCTCTTTTGAGGACTGCCCTTGAGAGAACAGCTCTGAGAGAACTTGTGACTGGCCCGAGGTCACCCAGCTGGCTGCATGTGGAGGAGTGGGGAATCAAACCCGGTTCTCCCAGATTCGAGTCCGCACACTTAACCACGACACCAAACTGGCTCTCCTCCTCAGGAAAAGCATCAGCATATCTTGAAGAGGGGCAGCTGCCAGGACCTGCTGCCACTGTACCCATGCCACTGTACCCATGCACCATTAAGGAAGGACACAGGGGTGAGGCACAGTGACCACCATCACAGCAGCACTCCCCGCTGTGTGTGCTCACCACTGCTGTCAGGGAAAGGGTGTGGGGCAGGAAACCGGGAGGGTTTGCACTTTAAGGATCTCCACCTCCTATTAGCAGTCCTTACTGTTGCCAGCTCTGGGTTAGGGAAAACCTGGAGATTTGGGGAGAGGAGCCAGGGGAGGGCAGGGTTTGGAAAGGGGAGGGGCCTCTGCAGGGTGTAGCGCCATACGGCCCAGCCTCCCAAGCACCCATTCCCTTCCGGGGGAATTTTATCAGCTGGAGATCCAGTATAATAGCAGGAGTTCTCCAGGTACCACCAGAAGGTTAGCAGCCCTGCCGGTCCCTAATATTCCTCTCACCATCCCCACATGGGGGGGGGGAGCTTAAAGAATTTAGCCATCGCCCGTATGGATTTCAAAACCTGTTTTTTAAAATATCCCCCTGGGAGCAGCCTCAATTTGCATTGTTAACTATGGGCTGGAAATTGGGGAGGGGGTTTGAGCCTGGTGAAGGAGGAGAGGAACCCCAGTGGGCTGTAATGCCACACAATCCCCCCCCTCCAAAGCAGCCATTTTCTCCGGGGGGGGGGGAGTTAACCTCTGCAGTCTGGTGAGGCAATTCCAGCAGATTGCCAGGTCCCACCTGGAGGTTGGCAACCCTAAGAGGAAAGTGGCCCAAAACACTGTACTTCAAAGGGAAAAGTAGGTTTCATGAAAAAGATAAAAAAGATGTAACCAATTAAGATACATGAAGACAGACATCGTAAAGGTGGCGTTTCTGTAGGGGGGGAATGAGGTCCCTTTCAAATTTCCTCCCATCTCCCCAAGAATGAATGGGGTCTCTTACATAGGGGAGTCGCTGTTATCAGGGCCTCGGACATGTTGGACATCAGAAGTGGGCTGTCTACTTTCCACTGACCGCTTCCGGGGCACTGATCCTGATCCAGCCGGGCCGCTCCCGATGAACAGCAGTAGGGGGCATCACAGGTCCCACAACAGAAGTTGACATCTACCCCATCTTCTTGTGTTGGGCAATGAAAGACTTCCACGGGTTCCTGCACCCCCTCCGTCCACCTAGGACATATTTCATCTGCCCGGGCGGCCCCTGGAAGCAGCAGCAGAAAAAAGCACAGACCTACCCCCTCCATCACACCAAGCGGCTCTAACACGCAACTCAATGACAACCCCTAAAAATGCACAGTAGAATATAAAAGAGGGGCCCCTCCGTGGCAGCTTTTATACCTCCCCAAGAAGCTCTCCTTAACGAGGACTAGGAACCTAACAAGTCTCCGATCAGTCAGTCGTTAACCATCCACACCTGCCCTTGCCAGTATTGACCCAGGTGGTTCCAGAAATGCCAGGTGTGAAGAGAAAATCAACAGGTCTGGTTCCACTGACTGGGGAGCTGAGAACCACCCCTGTGGGACTGACTCCCAAATATCAGTTTCAGCCTATGTGTATTTATGTAGAAGCCAGCCTTATGTACAATGGCACTCCCAAGTAAGTTTGCATAGGATTGCGCTGTGGCAAGCTTTCCACCCTCTGGGTGGAGCTGCGGTGGCTCAAGTGGTTAAGATGCTGAACTGCAGGCTGTGGAAGGTCAGTAGTTCAGCAGTTCGAGACCCGGGTGCCTCATGATGGAGTGAGCTCCCGTCTCTAGTTCCAGCTCCTGCCAACCTAGCAGTTCGAAAGCAAGAAATTGCAAGTAGATAAATAGGTACCACTTCGGTGGGAAGGTAACAGCGTTCCGTGCGCCTTGGGGTTTAGTCATGCCGGCCACGTGACCACGGAAACGTCTTCGGTCAGTGCTGGCTCTTCGGCTTGGAAATGGAGATGAGCACCGCAACCCTAGAGTCGGATTCGACTGGCTTTCGAGCAAGGGAACCTTTACCTTTAAGCCCCTCTGAGTTCAATAGGACTTACTCCCCAGTAAGTGTGCATCCCATACTCATGAGTAATTTCTATTGAACAAAGCTGGACTTACTTCTGATTAAACATGCATGGGATTGGTGGAACCTCTTGCATTCCTTTGGATAAAGTCTCCTTCGGATTTATTTTAGAGCAAACAGACAGGAGATGGGAATTTTCGCCTGCAATCTAAGCATCGTTACTTGAAAGCAACGCATATTGGACTGAGTTCTCAGCAAACGTACTGAGCATTATGCTCCAGGATCCATATAATTTGCTTTGGGACTGCGATGTGACAGTTAGCACTTGCCAACTGGTTTCCATGCCGTTCAAGAATATTGGGGCAGAAGTGGGCAGAAATTCGACAGGCAGAGTTTTAACCTGCAGCCTATCACTAAAATCTGCCTCCATTCCTGAGGACTGGAAGGTAGCTAATGTAAACCCCAACTGTAAAAAAGCTTTCAGAGGAGTTCCAGGAAATTACAGGCCAGTCAGTCTAATGTCAATACTGGGTGAATTGGTGGAATCTGTCGTTAAAGATAGAACTAGGCACATTGACGCCCACAGGGCTCTAGTCGGGGGGGGGAGCTCTCAGGTACGGAGCTCCGGAAGAGAACCTCTAGGGGGCGGGGCGGTCACGAGGTGAAGCCCCGCCCCCTTCTTTACCCCGCCCTCTGCTTCGATCCTCATTCCGTTTGGGAATGAGGATGAAGCAGGAGGGTAAGTAGCCGGGCCTTCTGACACACTTCCGGTGATGTCAGGGGGCGTGGCATATGCAAATAAGTTATGCTAATGAGTTATGCTAATGAGCTCCGGCAGCTCTTTTTCTACAACAAGACCCCTGGACGCCCATATCATAAGGCCTAGTATGAATCGATGGTGCGACCTCATTTGGAAAACTGTGTACCATCCTGGCCACCACACCTCAAAAAAGATATTATAGTGTTGGAAAAAGTGCAGAAAAGGGCAACTAAAATGATTAAGGGGGTGGAACACCTTCCTTATGAAGAAAGGTTAAAGAGATTAGGGCTCTTTAGCTTGGAGAAATAACAGTTGAGGGGTGATGATCGAGGTTTACAAAATTACGCATGGGATAGAGAAGACAGAGAAAGAAGTACTTTTCTCCCTTTCTCACAATACAAGAGCTCGTGGGCACTCAATTAAATTGATGAGCAGTAGGCACAGAACAGATAAAAGGAAATACTTCTTCACCCAAAAAGTCATTAAGAGGTGGAATTCACTGCCACAGGAAGTGGTGGCAGCTACACGCATAGACAGCTTCAAAAGGGGATTAGATAAACATATCCATCAGTGGCTATAAAACTCAAGGTATAAATGGAACACTCAGTCTGGGGCAGTAATGCTCTTTATTCTTGGTGCTTGGGGGCCAACAGGGAGAGGGCTTCTGGAGTTCTGGCCCCACTGGTAGACCTCCTGATGGCACCTGGGTTTTGGCCACTGTGTGGCACAGCGTGTTGGACTGGGTGGGCCATGGGCCTGATCCAACATGGCTTCTCTTATGTTCTTATATCTGGGGCAGTGGTGCTCTGTATTCTTGGTGCTTGGGGGGCAAGAGTGGGAGGACTGCTGTAGTTTTGGCCCCACTGGTGGACCTTCTCATGGCACCTGGTGTTTTTGGCCACTGCGTGACACACAGTGTTGGACTGGATGGGCCATGGGCCTGATCCAACATGGCTTCTCTTATGTTCTTAACCAGGCACAAAACCAAACATTAAGACCATCCAAAAATCACACAAAAGAGCATGTGAGCTTTCGAGCTCTTTGGAACATCCGGCTGAGTGTTAAAAAGAAAAAGGGGCAGGACAGATGTAGTGCAGCGGTTCATGTGTCAGACTAGATTTTGGGAGATTCCAGTTCATATCCCCACTCATGCCATGGAAGCTTGCGGGGTGACCTTGAGCCAGTCACTAACTCTCAGCCCAACCTACCTCATAGGGCTGGTGTGAGGAGAGAATGGAAGACAACAGGGGGGAGTGTCCCATCCCTTTAATAGAGGCTTTATGCATGAAAATGGACAGGAGAAGCTCACCTGCAGAGAAAACAGCCTGGCAGCCTCAGTTAAAGAGGCAGGATACATTTTCTCCAGACTGTTCATAACCCTAGAGGAGGAGACCGGTGTCAGCCATTTTGGGTCCCCATAGGAGGGAACGCACAGGAACGGAGTTCCGGCTGGCTTCAGAGGTGGCCACACCCACTACAGCCAAAACCTCTGTCTGTGTGGCTACAGAGGGAAGGCCTGGAGAGTGACCCCCGGTGACTCTGAGGTGGGTGGGCCAGAGGGGCCCCTGGAAGGATCGGGGAGGCATTTAAATGCCTCCCCATGCCTTCCCTGGCTTGTCCAAGGGCCGGCTTGCCCGGGCTCCCCACAGCCATGGGGCACCTGGGCAAGCCAAGGGAAGGCATTGGGTTTGGCCTAATATGCTAATGAGCTGTGCTGTCAGGGGTGTGGCATAATATGCTAATTAGTTCCTGCGGTTGGGTGTGGCCTATTATGCTAATTAGTTCCTGCTGGGCTTTTTCTACAAAAAAAGCCCTGCAAGGGGCTATTAGCTCTTCCACCAGCAGCATAATAGCAACCCAATGCCTGAATTGGAAGTTCTAACTTCTGTTCCACATGTATAGCCACTAAAACAGGTTATTATTCCACTCCCAGGCATGTAAAAACTCAGGGGGGAGCATCCTTTTACTGCTTAGTTAGAATCCCCTCCCCTTCTGTTCATAATATTAACAAATATTTTGTAGTACTATACGAATATTAAGTACATTCTGTTTCCAAGCAGGATAGGGAGGAAGAGTTGAAATCAAGATTAAAAAATAAATGGGGGTGGGAGACACAGGAGAATTAGGGAAAGGGAGAAAGAAATGAATGAGAAAAGTGTGGAAGACTCGGAGAGAAATAAAGGAAGAGAAAGGGAAAGGTTGTCATATCTTGCTGCAACACACACAACTACCATTTTGCAAGGTCTGGTTGGGCTGGGTGCAAGGAAAGGAAGAGAGAAAAGGCGAGCTTATTGGAGACAATAGCCTTGTGCTGCCTGGCAATTACTGGAGCAGGCGTCACCAGCGCTGTCTTGGTCCAGTACAGGATGTGTTGATGGGCTTAGCATGATCTGTTAGGCAAGTCGGCTTCAGTCTTGCAAAATGGTGAGTCTAGCTCAGGAGGCCCCAACATGACGCCCATGGGTGCCCGGGTGCCCACCGAAACCTTTTCCGGTGTCCACCAAGCATTTTTAGGTAGTGGGCGGGACCAGATAGGGGTGTTGCCCAGCAAGGCTTCTGCTTGACTCTTGGAGATTTGACTGGCCATGCAGATTTTTTTTTTTAATGTTGCTTTTGCAGCTGCTGCCACCGCAGCACACGGATCTGCACTGTGTTGCTAAAGTTAAGTTGCGGCAATCGTTTTATGACTGGCTCTGCCTCCTGCAGCAGGCATTCTGTAGCAGCCACCATGCCATGTCGAAATTCCAGATGTTCCCGCAGCCGGGTCAAAAAGGTTTGGGACCCCCTGGTCTAGCAGAGAGCCCGTGCGTTTGACTGTGCTCAGACTTCTGCGCCCCTAGAGGCTACAGCCAGAACTGCATCACAAGGAAAACAGACAGAAAGACGTTTGGCTTGATGCCGCATGAAGCTGGCTTCAGGGGCCCTCCAGCTGAACGGCCCCCGTTGGGGGCCCTGAGGATAGGGAGGGAGGTTGCTCGGCAGCTGAAGAAAATGGAAGAGCTAAGAGCCACAAGAGGGGCAGGGCAGAGGCAAGAAATGTGGCAATTTTTGACACGGGTCTCTGATCTGTTTTCAGCCAGCTCGAACGCTGCCGTCCTGGTGCTGGTGGTGGGAATGGCTGCTGTGATCCTTAGCCTTCTGATCCGCTGTTGCAACGTGATCAAGTGCTTGTTGGGTCACCATGATGCAGCTCAGCCACGGAGGCACATCCCATATGACACGGACACTTCTGCAAGGCTCTTGAACCTCGAGCCGCCCTCTCCTCCTCCAAGAGGACGTCTCCATCGTATATGGTGCTGGCTTGGTGACCTTTCGATGAGACCCTCGGTCAGCAACAACCCACCTCATACCTACAGTATCTGTGTGGACCACCAAGGAATTGATCTTGGAGACAGAAGCCCCGTTCCACCAGGACATCATTGCAGCTGCCTGTATCTTAAAGGGGATGGAGTTAAGTCAAAGGGTCTCTTCCCTCTTGTCCTGGCATGGAACTCAGCTGGCCTTGGCGGCCATACGGTGCCCACTGCTTGTCCTGTCCCTCTGTGGTACAGTATGCAGTGCTTTGCCCTGAAGTTAAATGTTTGCTTGTGTTTAAAACTAGGCCTGAAGTGGAGGCTCTGCTTTGAAATGGAAACCAACTCTGTTGGGTTGCTTGTTTTGTCTATCAGGTTTCAGGTTCCATCAGAGGCAAGGCTCTGGACTGTTTGAGGGTGCAGATGGCTCCTGGTGCAACTGGGAGGGGATTTCCCACTGGAAGGCTTTCCAAGTAAAGAGAGCACACGGATATCAGAATCTCCCGCTTTCACAACTGGTCTCCAGCTGACAGAGATTGGCTCCCCTGGAGAAAACAGCTGCTTTGAAGGGTGGACTCTGTGGCATCAGACCATGCTGGCATCAGACCTCCCCTTCCCACCCCAAACCCTGCCCTCTCCTGGATCCACCCCCAAAGTCTCCAGGTATTTTCCAGCCCAGACCTGGCAACCCTATCCAGCATCCTGTTTCACACAGTGGTCAACCAGCTGCCTTGGAGGACCAGCAACAGGGCATGGAGGCTGAGGCCTTTCCCTGATGTTGCCTCCCAGCAGGGGTCATTTCATAGAAAAAGAGGTGCAGGAGCTCATCAGCATAACTCATTAGCATAACTTATTTGCATATGCCACACCCGCTGACATCACCGGAAGTGTGTCAGAAGGCAACACCCACCGCTCAGGCTCCACTGGACTCTTTTGGATTGCTAGCTATTTGGGGGGGGAACGTGCAGGGAGAGCTTGTACCTGAATAAAACTTGGTCTTAAGGGTGCCACTGGACTGTTTTGGACTGGGGGGGCCCTCTACAACTTACCTGGCTGCTTCTTTCTCTGACTGAGGGCTGCTGGGAGCAGGGGGTGGGGCTTGTTGCATGTGCCCACCCCCTGGGATCTTTACTGCCGGAGCTCCGCTCCTGCAGGAAATGACCCCTGCCTCCCAGCACTGGTGTTCAGCAGTTTACTGCCTTAGGATGCCTTTAGTCACCATGCCTTGTTAACACATATTTCTTTTTTGTTGTTCCAGTGTGCATTGCCTTACACACCCCTGCACCTTATCAGCTATGCTGATGCCGGCTCACCTAATTTATTAAGATCCTCTTGGAGCACAGTCTGCCTTGGTTTACACCAGAGGTCTGCACCACGGTGACTGTGGGCAGTGTTCCCTCTAAGCTGAGTTAGTGTGAGCTAGCTCACAGTGTTTTAGCCTCTGGCTCACAGCTTTTTTGTCTAAGCTCGGGAAGGATGGCTCCAGAGCACAAGGCAGAGCCACAGGCCGAAACTGAAAGAGCCCCTACTGGGCCCGGGTTCCAGTCTGGGTGCCAGTCAGTAGCCCTGCTGCCAGCCACAGCAAGCAGGGGCGCCAGCTAAAGGCTGGGAAATTCCGGAAGTTCTGGCAAGGAAACCCAGGGGAGGGAGATCTAGAGGGACAGGAAGCTACAGAATGCACCCTCTGAAGCTGCGACTTCCTCCAGGGGAACTGATCTATGAAGGATGGAGATCAGTTGTAATATCCTGGGAGGTCTCCAGGCCACAACTGGAGGTTGGCAACCCTTGTTGCAAGTAGCTGTTAAGCTTGGAATCACTGGCTGAAAATGCAGTAACCACCCCATTTTGGAGAAGAAGCTAGCCTGGGTTCCCATTGGGGGGGGGGAATGTGCGATGTAAAGGAAACCAGTTTTGCTTTCTTGCTTTCTCCAAGCGCCCCCAACTAGTGCCTCCCCAGTGAGCCCATTTGGCATGACAGGAACCCGGGAATGGAGCTCCTCTGCCTCTCTAAACTGGCGCTACCTTTGAGTCCCCCGGCAACTCTGCCCCTTTCTTCGAGCGAAGCCCCATGGCCTTGAAGACCACAAACAGGAGGAGGGCCCAAATGCGGGAGGGCGGATGACCCTCTCGGGCACAGAGCTGCATCCCTGGACCGTTCGTGACCTCTCCAGACTCCCAAAAGCAATCCCAGGATGGTCATTGGCTGCTTCCAGGCACCTAGCTAAAGAGCAGACATAAGATCAGGGCCACCAGCCAGGTAAAGAAGAAAACAGACCACGAGGCTTTTATTGGTAATTTGGTTCAGACAGTTACAGAGCAGACAATTTAAAAAAACATTTCATTCAGGGGACACACATTGCTGAGTGTCCACTTGACCATGTCAACATTAATACACTGGAAAGTTCCTATAATGCCCAAGTTGGAGAAATTCTCAGCATGCCAAGGAGCACATTGCCCCATGGCAGCTATGCAAGCATTCTCGGTTCATGCGGGGAGATAGATGTTAATGCAGTTACAAAAATAACTATTCCCAGGCAAGCCAGCCCAATGCACTATCGCTTGCAAGGTAATACATCAGGGCACGGCCCACACGCTAGTCCAACAATACTTTTTCTTATGCAGGAGATCTTTTAAACATTGCAGGTACATCAGCCTTTTGACTAATCATGGCTCTAACGTGACGCCACTTCAACTGTGCACAGAAGCCGCTCGGCCCATCAAGGGAAAGAATTAGGACTGAACAACACTTTGAAGAAAACAAAACCACCCTCTTATTTATTCCGTTCCCCTCACCCCCACCACCACCCGTGTTCTGAACATATAGAATAGCTCCATGTAGAAGTGGTTTCCCTTTAGAGGCAGAGCCCTGACTTCAGATTTCCTTCCAAAGACACAGAAGCATTCGCTGAGCACTTAACCTTCCGGCAAAGTATTGCTGAACATTCCGTGACGTCACCAGACCCAAACCGGGTGAGGCTTGGGGTCACCACAGCCAGCTGACTTCCTTGCAATGGCCAGGCGAGAGGGAGGGAGCCGACATGATCCACCCCCACCCCCATTTGAACCTTATGCCCCTTAAGATAACAGGCAGCTTCAGTGAGGCCCAGGTGGAATGGAGCTTCTGCCTCGCAAGATCAGCTCCTCTCTGAGCTGCAATATTGATGGAGACGGGGGACATTCAAATACCGCTTCATTCACCCTCGTCACAGAAAACCGTTTGCAAGAAGGACAACAACACTGGGCCGGCAAAGTACTAAAACACAAGTGTGGGTAAAAGCCTAGTTAATACAAAGTTTTAAAAAGCATGATCATGGGGAAAACAAGACACCCTTAATCCTAAAAGCCAAATCATGGAGAGGAAAAACCCCTTAAATCCTAAAAAAAGAAAAAAAAAACACCCTTAAATCCTAAAACAAGAACCAGCTGTTACCCTGTTTCCTGGACCCTAAAAGCAAGCCACAATTACCAGCCTCTCCATTAAAAGCAGGTCTGTGAGTAGGTTCCTGGAGTCATAATTATTCAGGTGGCTCCGGGGCACCCCCAGAAGCAACCGCCCCCAGGAGGGCCTCCTCCTTCACCTCCGGGGCACCGCCAGTCGCAGCTGCCTCTGGCAAGTCCACCTCCTCCGGGGCACCACCAATCGCAGCTGCCTCTGACAAGTCCATCTCCTCCGGGGCATTGCCAGTCAGACCTGCCTCTAGAAAATCTGCCAGCTCTGCGGCACCAGCAGATGCGGCTCCCTCCGGTGCACCGCCAGTCGCAGTTGGCTCTGGTGGCGCTGCCAGCCCAGGCAAGATGACTGCTACGTCCTCTTGCTCGTGAGAACTTGAACGTCGGAACACCACCACAGGCTCTCCGGGATATGGAGGCGGCAAGTCACGGGCTCTTCGAGGGGCTCTGGCAGGCTCTCCGGGATACGGAGGCGGCAAGTCTTGGGATCCTTCAGGGTCAAACCGAGTGTAAGGTGGGGGGGCCTCCGTATGTCCAGCGTAGGTTCGACGGAGGAAGTCAGGGAAAACATCGGACCTTAGAGGGTTTTGAGGAAGGACGCTGGAAGACACGGTGTTAACTGTGTCTTGGGTCCCTTCCTCTTCCCCTTCATAGCAGTGTTTCGTGACGAAATCCCAGAACTTTTTCCAAGGCAGGACGCAACGGTGAATGGCCATGTAGAGGACAGCCAGTATGAAAACTGCCAGGAGGGGGCCCAAAACAGTCCAATCAGCTGAAAGCAGGAAAAAAGCCCATGTCAGTCATCCCTGCAGACACCCCAACCCAGGCCCTGGCGTTTTTTACCTCCCTTTGACTCCCCGCCCCCCACTCCTGTCTTGCTCTGTCTGCATGAACACCAATTCCTCCCCCCTGACTAGCTTTGTGAACCTCCAGGTGGCGCTGGGAGATCTCCCGCTAGTATAATTGATCTCCAGATGACCCAGATCAGCTCCCTAGGAGACAGGAATGCCAGCCTCCAGGTGAGACCTGGAGATCTCCTGGAAATCCAGTTCACCTCCCCCAGTGGGGGATGGGGGGGTTAGGGTTCCAGCTCCAGGTTGGGAAACTCTTGGGAGATTTGGGGGTGGAGCCTGGGGACAGGACAGGGACCTCAGTGGGGCACAAGGCCATCCAGTCCACCCTCCAAAGCCTCCATTCCCTCCAGGGGAACGGATCTCTGGAGTCTCAAGAAGAGCTGTAATTCCGGGGGACCCCAGGTCCCACCTGGAGGCTGGCCTCCCTAGATCCTAGAACGACACCACCATCTCCAAGCTCCCTCCCCCCTGCACTGCCCCTAAATCTCCATGAATTTCTCAAGCTGGAGTTGGCAACCAATGGTCCCTCTAAGCCGTGGAGTCTTGTGAGCAAAAACTCTACTTGGTGAGCACCTGGCATTAAAGTTGTGAGCGAGCGATTTGGCGACCGCATCAATCAGTTTGCTCTGGAGCCCTCCTTCCGGAGCGAAGACAAAAACGTGTGAGCCGGAGGCTAAAAAGCTGTGCGCTGGCTCACACTAACCCAGCTTCGAGGGAACACTGCCGGCAACCCTACCTGGAGAAAATGCCTGCTTTGGAGGGGAGGCTCCACGGCATTATACCCTGCTGAAGTCCTCTGAAGCCCTTCCTCAAACCCTTCCAAGCTCCGCCCCCCAAATCTTCCAGGGTATTTCCCAAGCTGGCAACCCTCCCTCCAAGGGCGGCAGAATCCCACCTGCCCTGTCTCCACTGAAGACCAGGCCCCAAGACCAGGGGTCGTTTCGTAGACGAAGAGCTAGGGGAACTCATTAGCATAACTCATTAGCATATGCCACACACCCTGACATCACCGGAAGTGTGTCATAAGGCCACACACCCCACCCCCAACGGTCCTGGCTGCCGCTGCCGGCAGCCTTGCAGCTCCACTGCCGAGCCCCATGAGGGGCCCAGCGGTGGACCTGCAAGGCCGGCGGGAGTGCAAGGAAGCCCCGCAAAGACCGTCCCTGGCCCCAGGCAGGCAGAGGTGGGGAGAGGCAGGGAGGAAGCAACTTACCCTCCCTCTTCTCCTGCCTCCTCCTGGCTGAATGAGGGCCGGAAGCGGGGCAGCGGGGCTTCGTCATGTGCCTCGTTCCCCATACCTCACCTGGGGGAACTGCGATCCCCCACGATCCCCCCCGAAATGACCTCTGCCCAAGACCAGAAACAGAGAGAGGCACCTCACTGCTGAGACCCTGAGCTTGGACACTGGTCAGCACAGGGAGTGTCTCCTAGGCAGGCCCCCACCAAAGGGTTCTGCCTCTTCCAAACAAGGCCCAGGACATGGAGAAGTACCCCGCTAGGGCTGAGGTTTCTCGGGATGGGAGGAACTGAACAAAAAAAGCGGTTTAGATCTCACAAATTTGGGGCTGGAGGAAGGCAAAAAGGTATTTTGCTAAACCAAAGGTTGGGGGGGGGGGATTTGTAGCATCGCCTGTGCCAAGCGGTGGGACCTGACAAGACGTTTGAGGGCACATGGAGCTGCCCTCTACTGAATCAGACCCCCCCCCCCCCGACCAAGGTCAGTGTTGTCTCCTCAGACTGGCCGCAGCTTTCCTGGGTCTCTCGGGATCACCATCTACCTGATCCTTTCTATTAGCGATGCCAGGCATTGAACCTTCCGCACGCCAAGCACAGCCTCTGCCACTGAGCCATGGTTAGCGCTTCAGACTTAGCATTGGGGGGGTGTCTCTTGCCCCATCGGTTTGCCAGCTGCAGGTGGGCAATTCCTGGAGGTTTAGGGGAAAAGAAGGGATCTCAGCAGGGTATAATCCACCCCCAAAGCAGCTATTTTCACCAGGGGACTTCATCTCTGCAGCCTGGTGATTAGGGTTGCCAGTTGGTCTGGGTTGGAAAATACCTGGAGGCTTTGGGGGTGGAGCCAAGGAGAAGAGAAGAGATTGGATTCATACCCCGCCCTTCACTACCCAAAGGTGTCTCAGAGTGGCTCACAAACTGCTTTCCCTTCCCCTCCCCTCAACAGACCCCCTGTGAGGTAGGTGAGGCTGAGAGAGCTCTGACAGAAACTGCTCTTTTTCAAGGACAGCTCTTATCAGAACTACGGCTTGCCCAAGGTCATCCAACAGCTGTGAGTGGAGGAGCAGGGAATCAAACCCGGTTCTCCCAGATTAAAGTCCACACACTTAACCACTACACCAAATTGGTTGTGGAGTTTGGAGAGGGTAGAGTTTGGGGAGGGGCCTCAGCATGGTATAATACCATAGAGTCCACCCTTCAAAGCAGCCATTTTCTCCAAGGGAGTTGATCTCAGTCAGCTGGAGATCAGTTGTAAAAGCGGGAGATCCCCAGGCCCCACCTGGAGGCTGGCAACCCTACTGGTGATCAGTGGCAGTTCCAGACCTCCAGGTCCCACCTGGAGGTTGACAAGCCTAAGGAAAGACGGGCCTAAAATGCTACACCTCAACCCTAGCTTTCAGGAGCAGAACAATCAAAGGCAACCAAGGGGGAGGGCCACACCACCAATGCTCCCTCTAAGCTGGGGGGTCTTGTGAGCAACAGTTCTACTTTGTGAGCTGCTGGCATTAAAGTTGTGAACCAGCAATCTGGCTGCTGCATAAATTAGTTTGCCCTCCTTCCTGAGCTGAGGCAAAAATGTGTGAGCCGGAGGCTGAAAAACTGTGAGCTAGCTCGCACTAACTCAGCTTAGAGGGAACACTGCTCTGGAGCCCTCCTTCCTGAGCTGAGGCAAAAATGTGAGAGCCCGAGGCTGAAAAACTGTGAGCTAGCTCGCACTAACTCAGCTTAGAGGGAACACTGCACACTATATACCACAAGCCTTTGGTGTCGGGTTGTTTATTCTGCCCCCTTTCCCAGCTCCAGGGGGAGGGTTGCCAACCTCCAGGTGGCGGCTAGAGACCTCCCAAAATCACAGCCGATCTCCAAACAGAGATCAGTTCCCCTGGGGGGAAAACCAGCTGCTTTGGAGTGCCCCCCCCGGCATTTATACCCCTCTGAGGGCCCTCCCGAAGCCCCGCCTCCCCCACACTCCACACACCCCCCAAAAAAATCTCCACCTATTACCCAACACAGAGCCGGCAGTCCTGTTTACGGGGAGGAGCCAGTAACAGAGACAGAAGCATCTGGGTTTTTTCCCTCTGAATTTAAGAATGGGAGGGGGGCTCCAAATGTGACGCAGCTTACCCTAAGAAAAGCAACAGACAGGCCCTTCCCCGCAAACCTTCCCCACCCAGGTCCACCAAGGTAGGCGACTCAGCCACCCTGCCCGGGAGAAGCAGGCCACCAGTAGCCACGGCCAAGAGAGGTAAAGAGGACCCCCCCCCCCAGTCAGAAGCAGCAGTCCCAGGGGCAAGGAGGCAGCTGCAGCCGGGCAGGACGAGGCAAGGAGGGGTGCCAGGTCTCCACTGCCTCCCAGCTGGGGATGGAGGATACGGTTGCCAGAATCAGTTTGGGAGGTGGGGATGGAGCCTGGGGGGGGGGGACAGGGACCAGGTACAATGCTGTAGAGCCCACCCTCCAGTGCAGCCCTTTTCTCCAGGGGAACGGGTCTCTGTACTCCAGAGATGGGCTGTAATTCAGGGGATCCCCAGGTCCCACCTGGAGGCTGGCATCCCAAAGGGCAAGCCTTCATTCTGCCCCCGGGGGAAGCTGCCTTGTAGGCACCTGCCAGAACTCATGCCTGGACTTCAGGACCCTAAGAAGAGGAGGAGGAGTCAGACAGAAGGCCCTTCAGGTCCCAACCCAGGCAGGCCTGTCAGCAAGGCTAAAGACCCTCCCGGGGGAGCAGGGAACTTTCAGCTGAGGCGCCTGGCACAAGGCCAAAAGGCCCCATGGCCTAGGGCAGTGATGGCGAACCTTTTAGAGACCGAGGGCCCAAACTGCGACCCAAAACCCACATATTGATTGCAAAGTGCCAACACGGCCATTTAACCTGAATACTGAGGTTTTACTTTAGAAAAAACAACTCATACATTAACTTAAGAGGATCCAAACAAAGTAAGGAAAGCAATCCCAAATGCTTTCATTGACTTAACATTATTTGGCAGAGAATTCGACACTTTAATGATGGTCTGGGCTTGGCTGGGGTGATGGCACGCGTGCCCACAGAGAGGGCTCTGAGTGCCACCTCTGGCACCCGTGCCATAGGTTCGCCACCACTGGCCTAGGGAGAGCAATCCCTCCCCGTCCATCACATCCCACACCAAAGGGGGAAGTGGCTTCTAAAGCAGCCATGAAGCCAGGGGAAAGTACGGTTGCCAACCTCCAAGCCGGGCCTGGAGGTTTCCCACTTTTATAATCGACCTCCCAGCAACAGAGATCAGTTCCCCTGGAATAAAAGGCTGCTTTGGAGAGTGAACTCTATTTCACAGTTCCTTGCGGAGGTCCCTCCCCCTCCCCAGGCTCCATCCTCCGGGCATACCCCCACCCAGAGCAGACTTTGGAGAAGAGAGTAGAACAGGAAAAGGAAGCGGGTCAGGGTAGAACGGGAATTAAGGCAGTAGAGAGTCTCAGCCCTTTGAGAAGAAAAGAAGAGCAGCATTGTGATCACAGTGTAGTCAGACGAGAGTCTGGGAGACCTGAATTCAAATCCCCCCACTGACACAGAAGCTGGCTAAATGCCCTTGGGCCAGTCACACACTCTCTGCCTAACCTACCTCCCAGGGTTGTTGTGAGGATAAAACAGAAGAGAACAATATAAGCCCCCCCCGGGGGGGGGAGACAGAAAATACACGAAGCACACAAATAAAACCAGAGTTTCCGAGTCTAAACAGCCTCTATATTGAATAAAACATTGAAGCCACCTTACATTTCCTAGCTGGCTTAGCTGTAGTCTCTGCACCAGGGGCTGCTGAAGTCTCTGCACCGGGGTCTGCTCTACGATCTCGGATAGCTCCAGCCAGCCGGGCATCATGGGGACACTTGGCCAGGTTCACCCGGGGCTTCCTGGGCAGGCAACAGTTGGCACCATAACAAAGTCGGCAGCAAAACTTGGCATCCACGCCACCAAACTCTGCTGGGCACTGGTGAGGGTGGATGGTCACTTCCTTGCCCTTTGCCCAGCAGCGAGTCACATCATTCTTGGCCCTTTCAGAAGCAACCACAAGCAGACCCAGGAAAACCAGCACGTACAGGCCCCCGTGCCCCATGACTCACCAAGCCACCCCCCTCCCCCTAAAAGAAAGGGCCATCAAAACGGCAGACCCTGCCAGCCAGGTTTTATACAGCCCCAACAGATGTCCCTAATTGGCCTCCAGACCATCACCAAGGTCTTCACCAACCACCCTCACCTGCTCCACCAGTGACTGGCCCACAAGGACAATTAACCCTTTCCAGTTTCAGTGAGCCATGTGCTGGGGAGAGCAACACACTAGCTATGAGTATGTAACTCGAATCTGTGTGTGTTTACTCAGAAGAAAGCCCTATGATGATCCATGAAGCTCACAGCTTGATAACCATGTGCTCAGAGGGAGAGTTACTTGGAGGCTTATCTCAGCATCCCAAATTTGGCACATGTGACCAAGCCACACATCTTACATCTACTTGTGAGTAAGTCCCATTGCCAGCAGCAGGAACTGCTTTTAGGCAAACCTGTAAGGGCTGAGATCCAAGCCTGCTTTATGTAGGACTCCGACCCATTGAGCCCAGAAGGACTTGCCTTTGAGTAAGTCTACTGGCTTCCCAAACAGTTTTTCTCAGAAAGGCAGAAATGTGACAGGTAGAGTTTTACCCCAAGACTCAACCCCCAAATGTGTCTGTTGACTGTTCTTAGCCAGGCTGTCTCTATGGGGGGAAGCCCCGCCCCCTGCAGACTCACGAAGAGGTTAGAACTGGGCAAAGGGACCCAGGCAACCCCTGTGGAGTTAGTGGGAGAGAAGCACACGACTGGGAGCCCTGTTGAGTCAGAAGCCCGGCAGAAAAAGTAGTGGAGTGCAGACTCCGGAGGCCAGGAGCTGGTTCACATCTGCGGCAGGTACAGTAGGGGATCTGTGTACACTTCGTTCTTGTACGCTGGAAGCTGATCCACAGACACACATCTGTCCTGGAGTAGAAGGCTTAGCATGCGTTTACTCAGAAGCAAATCCCTCAGGGTTCAAATGGGTCCTGCTCATTGGAACGTTGGCCAGGGTGGCTGTCTGTACAGTCAGATCCAAAGTTCAACAGGTGCATTTTGGGGGTCAGTCCAGGGATAAAGCTCTGCCTGTTAGATTTCTGCCTTTTTGAGAAGGCAGTAGACCTATCCTGGAGCATAAGGCTGAGAATACTTACTCAGGGGCAAGTCCCCCTGTGTTCAAATGAGTCCTGCTCATTAGTAAGTTGATCGGGGTGGCTGTACAGCCAGATCCTATGTTCAACAGATGCATTTTGGGGTCAGTCCAGGGACAAAACTCTGCCTGTTGGATTTCTGCCCTTTTGGGAAGGCAGTAGACCTATCCTGTAGCGTAAGGCTTAGAATATTTACTCAGGGGCAAGTCCCCCTGTGTTCAACTGAGTCCTGCTCATCAGTGAGTGGGCCAGCCCCCCCCCCCTATAGTTGGATCCCAGGCAGGTTTCCTCAGAAGTTGCTCCTCCAACTGATGCTGACTGGAGTTATTCCTAAGTAAAAGCAACATGTGCTGCTCAATCACCTAGGTCATTAGTTTGGACACATGGGTTGACTTCCTTGGAAGTACGTCCCAGTAAACTCAGTAAGGATTACTTCCAAGTAATTCTACCTATGAGCACAGTTGTTATCCACCAGTAAGCTCCACTCATCATTGCATGGCTTTCTTCTGAGTAAACATGTGCAGGATTGAGTTACTTTGGAGTAAACATAGCCGGTGGGCTTTTCCCAAAAGGGGGATCACTGGATTTGGGAAAGGTTAGTTTGGGAAGAGTTACTTCCAACATTCCCTCTAAGATGTGGAGTCTTGTGAGCAAAAATTCTACTTTGTGAGCTAGTGGCATTAAAGTTGTGAGTGAACATTTTGGTTGCTGCATAAATTAGTTTGCTCTGGAGCCCTCCTTCCTGAGCTAAGACAAAAATGTGTGAGCCAGAGGCTAAAAAACTGTGAGCTAGCTCACACTAACTCAGCTTAGAGGGAACACAGCTTCCAAGTAAGTCTACCCATGAGCAGCTTATCACGGAGCTCTCTTCTAAGTGAACACACAGGTTTGACTTACTTGTGAGTAAGTGCAGATGCTCCATGCTCTTCCCAGCCCCCTCCTCATTGACTTTGGGAGGTGTTCATTGTCTTGGGGGGGGCAAATTGTCGGCTGGGCAGGTGAAGGTGGTTAGTGCAGATCTAGTTGGTGGGCAGACTGAGAAGCAGTCAAGTTTCCAGGCCTCATTAAGGAAGGGTAGCATAAAAGGTGGTTGGATGGGACTGTTCCTGTGATTTTTTTAAAAACTTATTGCACCGGGTCGTTTTATTGCTGTCAAGGGGTTGTGCTTTCATTTTTGCTGTTGTTCTGGGCAATAATATGCTATGGGGGAGGTAGTTTTGTATGTTTGTATGCTGTTGGTTCCTCTGGCAGGTGCTCTTGAGGAGATAGAAGGGATCCAACCCACAGTGACTTCCCCAGAGACGTCAAGAATCCGCGATGGCTCAGCAACAGTGACTGGCTTTGCCCCGTTATCAGCCACCCTGGAGAATGAAGTGTTGGAGTTCCCTTCTGGAGAGCCAACCACAGATGTTTCTGCCACGTCAAGTAAGGGGGCTCTTGTCAGTTTCTCGTTGGCTTCCAGTGGATGATAGCGAAGGAGACTTCTTCTCTGCCCAAAATGGGAGCATCCCTTCACATCTTCTTCATTCTTATGTTTTTGCTCACCTCCCCTTTTTTTCTTTCTCTGTCCCTTTCTCCCTAATTTTTAATGTTACCTTGCTGTCTTTGCTCCCCAGGCCAATAACTAGGCAGAATTAAGAATATCAGTCGCAGGGTAGAAAAGTGTTGGTGCTCTGGGAACAGGTGGGATTTGGGGAGGGGGGGGACCTCAGTGGAGTATAATGTTATAAGCGCTATTGTCCAAATCAGCCATTTTCTCTATAATTCCACAGTCTCGTAACCCAGTTTGAAGATCAGTTGTAATTCCAGGAGATCTCTGGGCCCTGCCTGGAAGCTGGCAACCCTCCATGTCTCATCTGCCCTAGTTCTGGTTGTGGGCTCTATCGCAGTTGTAAGTTGCCCACTCTGCTGCTCAGTCATGCTTTAAATTGTGTCACGGCCTGATCTGGCTTCTCACTCGGCTTGAGGGGGGCTGAAGCTCCATTCATGTCCCTTTTAGGCCCGGGGGCCAGATCCCTGCTGCGTAAAAGACCAAAGCTCTGCCCACTGCAGGAACCCACAGCGGCTCTCCGGCTTGGTCTCCCCTGCTTCAACCGCTCACTTAGGTTCCTTTGTTCCCTCTTGATCTGTGGCTGAGAGTGGGCTGGTTCTTCCACGCAAGGTGGTTTGTCGCTGTGTCCCCCCCCCTCTCTCTCTGTCCTCTGAACGAGGTATTGTGTGCCCTTGGCTGTCTTGACTGTACTCCCGACCACTCCAGCTGTGCAACCCGGGTTGGCCATAGCCGAGGACAGGGCATGCTTCCATTTTCATGCACCTGTGTGAGGAAATGCCTCCCAACCCACTTGCTTAGTGGAGACCACAAACTCAGGGGCCTTGACCTGCTCTTACCACTAGACCTTCACTGTGTAGTGCTGGGAGGAGGCGCAGAACTGGCAGTCCTAGCGATTTAGGTGTGGGTGGTCGCTGTTCTACCTCTGGATGAGGTTTGCAAAAATAGAACCACAAGAACTGTTCACAGTGCGCTCAGTATTTCTTTAACGAAAACCGTAAAGTTATAAGTTTCATATTTATAACTTTTCGGTTTTCGTTAAAGAAATATTGAGTGCACTGTGTACAGTTCTTGTGGTTCTATTTTTGCATGTCTGTGGACTGTGACCATATTTGTTTTTATATACATTAATTCTGGATGAGGGTTGCCAGTCTCCAGGTGGGGGCTGGAGATCTCCTGGAACTGTGCCTGACCTCCAGATGACAGATCAGCTCCCCTGGAGAAAACAGCTGTCATGGAAGGTGGACTCAGTCTAGGGCATTGTTAGCCTACTGAGGTCCCTCCCCAGGCCCCACCCACAAATCTCCAGGGATCTTCCAAACTGGAGTTGGCAACCCAACTCTGAGCCCTCTGCAGCATTTGTGGGTGCAGGAGAAGGCCCACCCCAGCACTGTCCAAAGACCTCACCCAACCTCCACCCAAGGTCAGATCCTCTTTCATTTCTATAACTTGCCCTTGAGGGTCTTTGCTGTCCAAAACACCTGCTCTGCTTTCTGGGGAATTTGGCAACGTTTCCTGTCCAGCGGCTCCCTCTTCCAGAGACTTCAGCTGTAATGGGGCTCTTCTGAGGGGCGTGACCCAGACCCCTTGCTGAAGCCGAGCATGTCAGGGGCTTGTTGGGGCCCATAAGAGAGACCCTGCCCCCTCTCCTTGCTCTGTCCTCTGTCCACCGCATTGGGACCTCATTCTCAGTGAGAAGGTGCCGTTTTTCTGCACAGGAACAATTGCATCCTTGGAGGGGAGGAACTGGGTTGTGGGGGAGACTAAGGAATTCAAGGGGTGGAGATGGGCTGGCGACAGCACAAGGGGGAGGTCTTGGACTGTCTGGGACCACTTGTGATGCTGACTCTTTCTGTTCCAGTTGGCAGTTATATTGCTGGCACTGTCGTCGTGCTCATCGTAGTTAGCGTCATCGTTTGCATAGGCTGCTGCTTCTCCCCATTGGGACAGCGACTGACCAAAAAGCGTATGGTTGTTGACTGGTCTTCCACACCCTCTCATGATGGTGATGGTGATAGTGATGTTTCTCTTAGTAGTGACCTAGCAGAGGCTCCAGAAGATGCTCTGAACGTCCAGGGCTTGTCCTCAGGAAATCACAGGCCACTTGTGGTGAAGTTCCGTCGTGCAAAACCAGGAAAGCCAGATGATCCACCGATCTCATCTCCCCCGGCCTCAGGAGATATTCTGGAGCTGTAGTTCTAAGGGCTAGCTTGAATAACCACTATGCCAGTGAACTATCTGGAGACCCACCTGTAGTGGCTAAGTAAGCCTACACGCTACACAGCTGTAGTTGGATTTCTGGGTCAAGGGAATAGAGGAATAAACTTGATGGGAGTATACTTTTCAGACTAAGGAAGTTTACCCTGTGATTATGCTTTTTTAAATGATATATTAATTAGTCTTTTATCCACATTAGAATTTTAGTGCTTGACTTGCCCAGAGTTGTCCACCGTCTTGCAAATGACATGTTGTGATCAGGGTGAAGACGGGGGTATATGATCATTCCCCCCCCCCCCTGCAATCAGTGTTGCAGCTCCGAGAGGACCTGGCAGTGGAGACGGGAACTCCAGCCCCACCCAGGCAGTTTAAATGATGCTCCTGTCCTATCTAAAGTGTTCATCCTGGCAGAATGTGCAAATGCTTGACCCTCAAGCTTAAATGCTCAGTTCATGCTTCTGACTCTTGAAAACTAAGCCTGTACTGAGGCCTCTGCCTTTGAAGGAGAACGGTTTCTTTGGGGTTACTTGTCGTTGTTTTCTAAACACAGGTGGTGGGGAGAAAGGATGAAGCACAAAGTATTTTTTCGACTGTATTCTTTAATCACACTCCTTTCCTTCATAGGCAGAGGTGCCTTCTGCACAGCTTAGTGGAGTCCCTTTTGAGCTGGAAGCAGGCAAAAGTCCCGGCAATCAACTCTCTTAACTTTATTGCATAAGGCAAAGTATTTAGGATATTTGGGGGCTGGCCTTGCCTGGATGAATTCCCTCCCGGGGTAATGTGATTCCACCCAGCTTCCCTGGAAAGAGTTCCTGAGGTTGAATGAATTCCTCTCTCTGTCAAGGGGGGGGGGGTGTTTGCCCAGAACTGCCATGGGATGATGTGCCAAATGGCATATTGTCGACATTTTCAGCATGGGCATCTTGTGAACCTTTTTGTGTATTAACCTTGATGAGACAACATGGGAAGCCAATAGCATTTCTTTCTTGAATGAAATGTTTCTGATGCAATGTTCCATGGTGTGTTTTTAAAACCTTCATTTTATGCTTGTAATTGTATGAACCAACTATCAATTAAAAAAACCAAAACCATGTGTTGTGTTTTGCTTCTTTAAACTTTGGTCCCTGGGAACACCTTACTGTGTCTCCGTATTCCATGATCTTGGGATGCTTACTGGCAGGTGCTTTTCTGCATTGGTACTCCTATATAAGTTGCGCTGATTCCCTCTGGCTCACCCTAAGGACTTTGAGGTGCCCCCCCATCCTACCGCCCCCAAACAACACTGCCTACCAGGAAGCAGAAGCCGGCTCTCTCCCAGGATTCAAATTCTTGTCCCAGAAAGTCAATCTCCCATGTAGAGTGTTTGCTACTTCAAGACAGGGTGTGTGTGTGTCTGTGGACAGTGCTGGGGGGCCAGAAGGGGGAGATATCAGGGGACGGGGGGGGACAGCCCAGTTCCGTCCCAGGCAAGCTGCTTTTGCCACCCAGGGCAGTCTGCTGGTGATGGCTCTAAATGGGAGGGGGGCAAAAATGGTTCAGTGGGAAAAAGAATAGATTCATTCAGAAAAAAGTGTGAGTCCAGAGGCACCTTTAAGGCCAACAAAGTCATGTGATGGTGTGTTGTGAAGACGCTGCCTGTTCTTTCTTCACAATATACCATCTTCACAATATACCATAACAGATCTTTGGTCCTTAAGGTGCCACTGAACTCACACACTTTGTTCGGCTGCTTCAGACCAACATGGAGACCCACTTTGATGTATTCTCCCAAATAACTGCATAAAACTATCTTTTTTCCCCTCTACACCAGAGGGTTTTTGTTTTTGTTTTTTGTTCTTTTGCTCCCTCTTTAGTGTGGTCCTCTGCTCCTCTATTTTGCATCACCTGGGAGGCGGCCCTTGGAGAGAGAAGGCAGCCAGATGTGGATTCATTTTAGTCGGTGCCTTGATAGTCCCAACATTTTCGCCAAATCCTGCAGAACTTGGATTGGGCTGCTGAGCTTATAAACTATTGTATTGTGGCCTGCTGCTGTTGAGGGTTTCTGTCAGGAGCTGTGCACTTCAAGAAGATGAGCGTGAGAAGCGCAGAAACCCTGGGGGTTGTCCTCCCAACACCCCTGCGAGGTGGATCAACTCCTTGGCTGAGTGGGAGCTAGTACCTTGGTCCAAGCTGGACACCCTAAATACTAACACACACCCCAATTGGCTCTGGCTTCTTTTTGCATTTGTGTCCCAGGCTGAGATGTCTTTTTGCATTTGTGTCCCAGGCTGAGGACCAGGCTTACTCAGTCTAAAGCGACCTAAGCTCCACGGGCCCTTCGGTTCCAGTCTGAAGATGGGAGGGGGGGTTGCAGAGAAAGGAGGCAGGATGCGGGGTACGATGGGATGCCATGTTCTCACGACAGATGCTCCTCTGCTCTAATCAAGCCGGGTGCATTTTTGCAACGTACCTCTGCATCTTGACTCCTTTCTCTGCAACAACAGCAACCCCCCCCCCTTCAGAGAGGGATGTGAGGATTTGGGAGATCTCTGTTCCTACTTGTATCTGAGGAAGGGAGCGGTGACCCTCAAAAACGTGTGAGCCACACCTCCTGTTGGCCTCGAAGGTGCTTCTGAGCTTGGATCTTAGCTGTTCTACCTCAGGCCAGCGCGGCTGTGCTGTCGGGCGCTTGGCTGACTGCGCATCATTTCACAACAGGGTTGCCAACCCCCAGGTGGCACCTGGAGATCGCTTGCTGTTACAGCCGCTCTCCAGGTGGCCAAGAAGAGCAGTCCCCACGGAGCAAGTGGCTAGTATGGGGGGTGGGCTCCGTGGCTGAGGTCCTTCCCATCCCCAAACTCTGCCCTCCCCAGCCGCCACTCCCAAAATCTCCAGGTATTTCCCAAGCCATTGTTGGAAAGCGAATACATTCATCTGCACATAACAGTTCCCAAAAATGCCTCTATCCCTTACCGTTTTTGAGATATAAGGCATAAATAAAAGAAGCCAATATTTTCCTCATTTATAAACTTCACAGCATATAGCCCTTTATCTAATCCAGATAATCACCTGAACTTTACTAGACAATTGTAGTTTATTCTTTTGCCTTTCCAACAAGCCATGGCAGGAAAAATTCATTTTGATATGATATGACATGGTGCATGGGAAAGTGGAGATCTCTAGAGGGGACATTCCATTGCTGACCGAAGAGTGGGTGGTCCTCAAACAGAGATGCTTCAAGGGATTACTGAACCTGAGTTTATTCACAAATCAGAACAATAGACACCCCCACCCCCCAGGGCTGAATAGCAACATGGGATTCTTATCTCACTCCAGATACTGACCTTCTGTCCCGAAGGCTTTCTCCTCTGCTTTTATCAAGCGGATTACATTTGCATTGTGTCTCCACATCCTGACTCCTTGCTTCTTCACGACACCCCTCCCCCCTTCAGTCTGGGAGAGGAGGACCTTATGGATTTCCATTCCGACTTGTATCTGGCGAAGGGGGCTTTGACTCTCAGAACTTCATCCCCCCCCCCAAAAAAAAATCCTGTTGGTCTCTAAGGTGCTGTTGGATTCCAATCCAGCCCAACAAGAGTTAGCATTTCTGGAGGACTCAGAGTCTGGCTGGGGTCATTGCGTTTGTGTGCATGCAGAAGGAAGGTGGAAGCTGCATACTTGGGATACCCATCATGAGGATTAGAGCGGGAGGTTACATTGCGGAAGTGAGCATCCTTCCAGCCTGATCACCACTTTGTGACCCTTAATAGTAGCCATATGCATAGATGCAAATGCAAGCTGGAGTCAATGGCGGGTTAGTGGTTACCGAGACCAGCTTGGACCAAGGCTCCGGTTCCCACTCAACCAAGGAACTGACCTCAGAGCAGTCATTCAGTTGACCTACCTCACAGGGGTGTTGGAAGGAAAACCCCCAGGGTTTCTGCATTTGTTGCTTTCCTCTTCTTGAAGCACACAGACCACTGTAAACCCTCTACAACAGTAGGCCAAATCACAATAGTTCATAAGGTCGGCAGTCCTGCTTAAGTTTTGCAGGATTCGGCACAATGCTAAGACTACCAAGGGGGCTGGCTAAAATGAACTGGCTTCTGCTGGCTTGCTCTCTCCCTTTGCTGGCTCCCATTTGGTGCAAAATACCGGAGAAGGGGGCTGCACTAAAGATGGAGCAAAAGAACCAAAAAAACACCCATGGTGTAGAGAGGAATAAAAGATTTGTTTTATTCAGTTATATTTATTGAACTCATTTGTATACCGTCTAGGGTTGGGCACGAAACTCACCACAAACCTCATTTTATCGATAAAATGGCCAGTTCATGGATCATGAAGCCTCAGTTCTTGTGATTGTATCTCTGACGAACCACCCATGAACTGCCATGTTTTTCATGGAGGTTCGTTTGTGAGGGCAGTTTGTGAGGAAGACACACTGGCATGGTTTGTGGGAGTGGTTTGTGAGCAAGATATGCTGGTGCCAATGAATTAATTGTCAAAGTAATAAGGGGGGTAGACTTCTGTATCCCTGGAAACACCTATAGTGGCCCTCCAAAGCTTGACAGGCAGCTCTGGCTGCCAACCAGAGATCTTCCATTCTGTTCTGTGCCTCTAGTTTACAGGGGTCCATTCAACACACTCCTGAATCTGTGGCTGCTGTGATTTCCCCAGAGAGTACTTTTCTGGGGGCACCTGCTTTGGTGTGTGTGTGGGGGGGTTGCTAGTTGGTACCAATGCTCCCTCTAAGCTGTGGAGTCTTGTGAGCAAAAATTCTACTTTGTGAGCTACTGGAATGAAAGTTGTGAGCGAGCGATCTGGCTACTGCATAAATTAGTTTGCTCTGGAGCCATCCTTCCTGAGCTAAGACAAAAATGTGTGAGCCGGAGGCTAAAAAACTGTGAGCTAGCTCACATTAACTCAGCTTAGAGGGAACATTGGTTGGTACCCTATAGCCTATCTGCACACAATTTGGAGGGCAGGAGAGGGACATCCCGGGGAGATCTGCTGCAAATTTGAGGCCTCTAGCTTACGGGGGGGGGAGGCATTCAACACACTCCCCTCCTTTTGCACATTGGACTCTAGCATCTACTTCCCACACACAGCCAATCTGCACACAACTTGGGGGGCAGGTAAAGGGCCATCCTGGGGAGGTGTAGGGCAAGTTTGATGCCTCTAGCTAGCAGGGGGGCCATTCAACACACTCCTGAACCTGTGGCTGCTGTCATTTCCCCAGAGAGCACTTTCCTGGGGGTACCTGCTTTGGAGAGCTCTAACTAGCCCCCCACTAAATCCAATCCTCACCAAACGTGGAGGGCAGGTAGAGGAGAGTCATCTGGAGACTTGCTGTGAGTTTGACACCACTAGCCCACGGGGGCACTCGACCAATTCATCAACCTCATGAAGCAAACGGGATCATTACAGGGAAAGGTTTATGAAAGTTCGTGGTTCGTGAGACCCTACGAAGCATGAACCAGGATGAACCTCCATTTTCCTGGTTCGTGCCCATCCCTAACCCCGTCTTTCTCCCCAATGGGAATACAAAGCAGCTTACATTGTTCTCTGCTCCTCCTTTGTATCTCTATGAGGTAGGCTACGGGCCACGAGGAGCAAGAAGCAGCCAGGTAAGTTGCAGAGCCCCCCCCGTCACCCAGCGAGCATCCGTGGCACGAGTGGGGATTTGAAGCCAAGATTTCCCCGATATTGCTCCGACACTCTTAACTACTACACCACACTGGCATAACAGTTCTTTTTCTCCACTGAACCATTGGGGTTTTTTTATTCCTTTTGCCCCTCCCATTTCGTGTCACCACCGCCACATTGCCCTGGGTGGCAAAAGCAGATTGCCTGGGACGGAACTGGGCTGTCCTCCCCCTACCCTAGATATATCCTCCTTCTGCCCCCCACCACACCCTTCCTTAAAGTAGCAAACACTCTCCTTGGGAGATTGACCTTCTGGGGCATGAATTTGAGTCCTGGGAGACAGCTGGCTTCCGCTTCCTGGTAGGCAGTGTTGTCTGGGGGCAGTAGCATGGGAGACAGCTGGCTTCCGCTTCCTGGTAGGCAGTGTTGTTTGGGGGCAGTAGCATCGGGGGGGGGGCTCAAGGTTCTGAGAGCAAACTGGAGGGAATCAGTGCAACTTTATATAGGAGTACTGACACCAACACAGAAAAGCACTAGCTGGTAAGCATCCCAAGACCATGAAATACTGGGACACGGTAAGGTGTTCCCAGAGACCAAAGTCACCAGCCATTTAAAGAAGCAAAACCCAACACATTTTCTTTTAATTAACAGTTGGTTCATACCAGGGGTTATTTCGTAGAAAAAGAGGTGCAGGAGCTCATTAGCATAACTCATTTGCATATGCCACACCCCCTGACAGTGTGTCAGAAGGCAACACCCACCACTCAGGCTCCACTGGACTGTTCTGGATTGCTAGCTATTGGGGCGGGGGAACGTGCAGATCTGCCCTAGCAGAGGAGGGAGAGCTTGTCCCTGAAGGCGGGGGGGGGGCTCTGCAACTTACCTGGCTGCTTCTTGCTCCTCGTGGCCCGACTGAGGGCTGCTGGGAGCAGGGGGCGGGGCTTGTTGCATGTGCCTGCCCCCTGGGCTCCTTACTGCCAGAGCTCCGCTCCTGTGCGCTCCCGCAGGAAATGACCCCTGGTTCATACAATTACAAGAATAAAATGAAGGTTTTAGAAATACACCATTGAACATTGCTTCAGAAACATGTCATTCAGGGGAGAAACGCTACTGACAGCCCATGTTGTCTCTTCAAGACTAATACACAGAAAAAAATCACAAACTGCCCAAGTTGGAGATGTCAAGAATATGCCATGTGGCACATCACCCTGTGGCAGCTGTGGGCAAATAGCCCACAGCTCACAGAGAAAGGAATCCATTCGTCCTCAGGTACAGACAGTCACAAGAAGAACTCTTCCCAGGGAAGCTGGGCGGGAGCACATGACCCAGGGAGGGAATTCATCCAGGAAAGATTGACCACGAAGGATCCAAAACACCTTGTCTTATGCAGTAGTTTTAAGAGAGCTGATTGCCGGGACTTTTGCCTGCTCCCAGCTCAAAAGGGACTCCATGAAGCTGTGCAGAAGGCAGCTCTGCCTATGAATAAAATTACTGTGATTAAAGAATACAGTCGATATAAAAATACTTTGTGCTTCGTCCCTTCTCCCCCCACCACCTGTGGTTGGAAAACAACAAGAAGTAACCCCATAGAAACGGTTTTCCTTCAAAGGCAGAGGCCTCAGTACAGGCTTAGTTCTCAAGAGACAGAAGCACGAACTGAGCATTTAAGCTTGAGGGTCAAGTGCTGCACATCTGCACAGAGTCACAGGACAAGCATCTGGTGGCTGCAAAAACTAGCTTATTTCCAAGCCAGGACAAGAGGGAAGGAGCTGACATCAAGCACCCCTTGCTTTCTACTCCATTCCCATTGAGACAGGAACATCCTTTAAGCTGTCTAGGTGGAATGGAGCTCCCGTCTCCAACACCAGTCCCGCTCTGAGCTGCAGCATTGGTGTGCGCAAGTCCCATTGGCAGTGGCAGGCGCTGCTTCTGGGCAAACTTGTGTGGGGTCCCCCTGTAAGGGCTGAGATCCGAGCCTGCTTTATGTATGAGTCTGACCCACTGAGCCCGGAAGGACTTGCCTTTCAGTAAAGCTACCGACTTCCCAATTTTCCTGAGAGAGGCAGAAATCTGACAGGCAGAGTTTTACCCCAAGACACCACCCCCAAATGTGTCTGTTCTTAGCCAGGCTGTCTCTATGGGGGGGGGAGCCCCTGCAGGCTCACGATCAATGTTCCCTCTAAGCTGAGTTAGTGCGAGCTAGCTCACAGAGTTTTAGCCTCCAGCTCACAGATTTTTGTCTTCGCTCAGGGAGGATGACCCCAGAGCAAGCTGGTTTATGCAGTAGCCAAATCACTCACTCACAACTTTAATGCCAGCAGCTCACAAAGTAGAATTTTTGCTCACAAGATTCCACAGCTTAGAGGGAACATTGCTCACGATGAACTTAAAACTAGCAAAGGGACCTAGGCAACGCCTGTGGAGTTAGTGGGAGAGAAGCATACGACTGAAAGCCCTCTTGGATCAGAAGCCTGGCAGAAAAAGTGGTGGACAAGAGCCCAGGGAGTGCAGACTCTGGAGGCCAGGAGCTGGTTCACATCTGCGGCAGGTACAGTAGGGGATCTGTGTACACTTTGTTCTTGTACGCTGAAAGCTGATCCACAGGCACACATCTGTCCTGGAGCAGAAGGCTTAGCATGCATTTAAAGGTAAAGGTTCCCTTGCTCGAAAGCCAGTCGAATCCGACTCTAGGGTTGCGGTGCTCATCTCCGTTTCAAAGCCGAAGAGCCAGCGCTGTCCGAAGACGTTTCCATGGTCATGTGGCCGGCATGACTAAACACCAAGGCACACGGAACGCTGTTACCTTCCCACCGAAGTGGTACCTATTTGTCTACTTGCAATTTCTTGCTTTTGAACTGCTAGGTTGGCAGGAGCTGTCATGCGGCACACTCGGGTCTCGAACTCTGTCATGCGGCACACTCGGCTCACTCTGTCATGCGGCACACTCGGGTCTCGAACTACTGAACTACTTACCTTCCACATACTGCAGTGCAGCGTCTTAACCACTTGAGCCACCGCAGCTCCATGCATTTACTCAGAGGCAAATCCCTCAGTCTTCAGATGTCTCCAGCTCATTAGTGAGTCGGCCAGGGTGGCTGTCTGTACAGTCTGATCCAAAGTTCAACAGGTGCATTTTGGGGGTCAGTCCAGGGATAAAACTCTGCCTGTTGGATTTCTGCCCTTTTGGGAAGGCAGTAGACCTATCCCGGAGCATAAGGCTTAGAATATTTACTCAGGGGCAAGTCCCCCTGTGCTCAAATGGGTCCTGCTCATCAGTGAGTGGGCCAGGGGGGCGGCCTGAAGAGTTGGATCCCAGGCAGGTTTCCTCAGAAGTCACTCCTCCAACTGATGCTGACTGGAGTTATTCCTAAGTAAAGGCAGGATGTGCGGCCCAATCGCCTAGGCCATTAGTTTGGACACATGGAACGACTTCCTTGGAAGTAAGTCCCAGTAAACTCAGTAAGGCTTACTTTCAAGGAATTCTACCTATGAGCACCTTGTTATCCATCGGTAAGCTCCACTGATCATTTCAGGGCTTTCTTCTGAGTAAACACACACAGGATTGAGTTATTTTGGAGCAGGGCTTTCTTTTATTTTTTTGGAAAAAGAGGTGTCGTAACTCTCAAGAGGGAAATGGAGTTTTCAATCTGTATACTGAAAACTGACGAACTTTTAGACATTTAAAAAAGAATTTTGTCAGAGAGGTTCCAGAACTCTGTCCCCCCAGAAAAAAGGCCCTGCTTTGGGTTAAACATAGCTGGTGGGCTCGTCCCAGTACAGGGATCGCTGCATTTGGGAAAGGTTAGTTTGGGAAGAGTTACTTCCAAGTAAGTCTACCCATGAGCAGCTTATCACAGAGCTTTCTTCTCAGTGAACACACAGGTTTGACTTACTCGTGAGTAAATGCAGATACTCCATGTTCTTCCCAGCCCCCTCCTCATTGCCTTTGGGAGCTGCAGGGCAGGTGTTGATGGGTAGACTGAGTCAAATTTCCAGGCCTCATGGGGGGGTAGTATATAAGCTGGTTGGGTGGGGCTATTCTTGTGATTTTTAAAAAATTTATTGTAGGGTTTTTTATGGTTGTTGGGGGGGGGTTGTGCTTTCACTTTTGCTATTGTTCAGGGTAATAATACACTATGGGGGAGATAGCTTTGTATATTTTTATGTTGTTAGTTCCTCTGGCAGGTGCTCTTAATGGGACAAAAGAGGTGGTCTCCACGGTCCAGACCACAGAGACTTCCCCAGAGACATCAAGGACCCCTGATGGCCCAGCAACAGTGACTGGCTTGGACCCGTCAGCCACCCCGGAGCCCGTGTTCCCTCCTGGAGATTCAACCATAAATGTTCATGTCGTGTCAAGTAAGGGGGCTCTTGTCAGTTTTTGGTTGGCTTCCAGTGGGTGACAGTGAAGGAGACAACTTCTCTGCCTTCACATCTGGAGAGCCAGTTTGGTGTAGTGGTCAGGAGCTCAGACTCTGATCTGGGAGAACCGGGTTTGATTCCCCATTCCTCCACATGCAGCTGCTCGTGGGACCTTGGCCGAGTCACAAGTTCTTTCAGAGCTGTTCTCTCAAGGGCAGTCATCAAAAGAGCTCTCTCAGCCCTACCTACCTCACAGGGTGTCTGTGGTGGGGAGGGGAGGGGAAGGGAAAGGAGTTTGCAGGGGTCATTTGGGGGGGACGCGGGGGGACGCCATCCCCCCGGGTGAGGTGCGGGAGGGCGGGGCCTGGAGCTCCCTGCTGGTGCCCGCTGGAGGTCGCCACCGGCTGTGGGGAGGACACACTTCCGGTGATGTCAGGGGGTGTGGCATATGCTAATGAGTTGTGCTAATGAGTCCCCCTAGCTCTTTTTCTACGAAATGACCCCTGTCGCACTGAGACTCCTTGGGGTAGTGAAGGGCATTGTATAAATCCAATCTCCTCCATCTTCTTTGTTCTTATGTTTTTGCTAGTCTCTCTTTTTTCTTCCTCTGTCCCTTTCTCCATGAATTTGCCTGTTCCTTTGCTGTGTTTCCTCCCCAGGCCATCCCCTGGTAAGTTTACAGATTATCAGTTTCTGGATAGAAGGTTCTTGGTTGGTCCTTTGGGAGTGGATCCTGGGTAAGGGGGGAATTGGGAATGGGGAGGGGACCTCAGTGAGATAGAACGTTATAAGTGCTATTCTCCAAATCAGCCACTTTCTCTAAAATTCCACAGTCTCATAACCCAGTTTGAAGATCAGTTGTAATTCCAGGAGATCTCTGGGCCCTGCCTGGAAGCTGGCAACCCTCCCTGTCTCCTCTGCCCTAGTTCTGGTTGTGGGCTGTATCTCAGTTGTAAGTTGCCCCTCAGTCATGCTTTAAATTCTGTCACGGCCTGATCAGGCTTCTCACTCGGCTTGAGGGGGGCTGAAGCTCCATTCATGTTCCTTTTAGGCCCGGGGGCCAGATCCCTGCTGCGTGAAAGACCAAAGCCCCGTCCACTGCAGGAACCCATGAGCGGCTCTCCGGCTTGGCCTCCCCTGCTTCAACGTCTCACTTAGCTGCCTCTGAACATGGCAGTTCCTTTGTTCCCTCTTGGTCTGTGGCTGAGAGTGGCCAGGTTCTTCCACGCAAGGTGGCTTGTTGCTGTGTCCCCCACTCTCTCTCTCTCTCTCTCTCTCTCTCTCTCTCTGTCCTCTGAACGAGGTATTGTGTGTCCTTGGCTGTCTTGACTGTACTCCTGACCACTCCAGCTGTGCAACCCGGGATGGCCATAGCTGAGGACAGGGCATGCTTCCATTTTCATGCACCTGTGTGAGGAAATGCCTCCCAACCCACTTGCTTAGTTGAGACAACAAACTCAGGGGCCTTGACCTGCTCTTACCACTAGACCTTCTCTGTGTAGTGCTGGGAAGAGGCGCAGAACGGGCAGTCCTAGTGATTTAGGTGTGGGTGGTCGCTGTTCTGCCTCTGAATTAGTGTTGCCAGTCTCCAGATGGGGGCTGGAGATCTCCTGGAACTGTACCTGATCTCCAGATGTCCCCTGGAGACAACAGCTGTCATGGAAGGTGGACTCAGTCTTGGAGTGTTGCTAACCTACTGAGGTCCCTCCCCAGGCCCCACCTACAAATCTTCACCAGGGATCTCCCAAGCTGGAGTTGGCAGCATTTGTGGGTGCAGGAGAAGGCCCACCCTCCAGCACTGTCCAAAGACCTCACCCAAGCTCCGCCCAAGATCAGATCCTCTTTCGCTGCTAGAACTTGCCCTTGAGCGTCTTTGCTCTCCAAAACACCTGCCCTGTTTTCTGCTCTCATCAAATCTCCCCTTCAGAAGTTCTGGCAGAAGTTCTGGCTGGGGAATTGAGCAGCGTTTTCTGTCCAGCGGCTCCCTCTCCCAGGGACTTCAGCCCCAATGGGGCACCTCTGAGGGGAATGATCCAGAGGCCTTGCTGAAGCTGAGCGTGTCAGTGGCTCGTTGGGGCCTGCACGGGAGGCCCTGCCCCCGATGCTTGGGGGCCCTTGCTCTGCCCTCTTCCCACCACATCGGGAGCTCATTCTCAGGGAGAAGGGGCCCCTTTTTCTGCACAGGAATTTTTGCTTCCCTGGCCCCGACCTGGTGGAACTCTCTGCCAGACAACCTCAGGGCGCCCTGGGGGACCTTCTGCAATTCCGCAGGGCCTGTAAGGGGGAGATGGTCTGCCAGACATTTGGCCGAGGACAGCGATGGTTGGCATCATAGCTGACACCCTACCTGGATCCCTATTCCTTGTGGAGTTTGCTCCCTCCCCGTGCTTACAAAGCACTCGCAGAACAGAGGTGGGAGGGAACTGCAAAACTGTCTCCACTTGCTTTCAATTACTGTAAAATAGGTTGGATGTGGTTTTATGTTTTTATGGTTTTAAAATCTGTATATCGCCTAGAGCCCCACAGTTGTGGGGATTAGGCAATTAATAAATGTAATGTAATAAATAAATAAATTACATCCTTGGAGGGGAGGAATCTGGTTGTGGGGGAGACGAAGGGGTCTAAGCAGGGGTCATTTTGTAGAAAAAGAGGTGCAGGAGCTCATTAGCATAACTTATTTGCATATGCCACACCCCCTGACATCACCTGCTGGCGGGGACACACACAGATCTGCCCTCACACAGATCTGTGCAGAGAGAGAGATTGAAGGAGGGAGAGAGGGAAAGAAAGAGGGAGAGATGGAAATAAGGAGGGAAACAGGGAAAGAAGGAGGGAAAGAAAGAAGGAAAAAAGGAGGAAAAGGAAGAAAGAAAAAGAAGGAAAGAAATAGAAGGAAAGAAGGAGGGAAAGAAGAGGGAGAGAAGGAGCAGGGGGTGGGGCTTGTTGCATGTGCCCGCCCCCTGGGCTCTTTACTGCCGGAGCTCCACTCCTGTGCGCTCCTGCAGGAAATGACCCCTGGGTCTAAGGGGTGGAGACGAGCTGGTGAGAATGCAAGGGGAGGTCTTGGGGTGTCTAGGACAGCTTCTGATGCTGACTCTTTCTGTTCCAGTTGGCGGTTTGATTGCTGGCACTGTCGTTGTGCTCATCCTAATTGGCTTCATTGTTTGGGTGGCCTGCTGCTTCACCCCATCGGCAAAGCGACTGGCCAGAAGGCGTACTTTGTTTGACTTGTCTGCCACATTCACTTATGATGGTGATGACGATCCTTCTCTTAGTAGTGCCACATTCTCTTATGATGGTGATGACGATCCTTCTCTTAGTAGTGACCAAGCAGAGGCTCCAGAAGATGCTCTGAACGTCCAGGGCTTGTCCTCAGCAGATCAGACAGAACCTCTGGTGAAGTTCCGTGGTGGGAGACCTGGGGTCTCACCTCCCCCAGGAGATATTCTGGAGTTGTAGTTCCAAGGGCTAGCTTGAATACCCACTATGCCAGTGAACTACCTGGAGACCCACCTGTAATGGCTAAGTAAGCCTACAGGCTACATAGCTGTAGTTGGATTTCTGGGTCAAGGGAATAGAGGAATAAACTTGATGGGATTATACTTTTCAGAATAAGGAAGTTTACCCTGTGATTATGCTTTTTCAAACTATGTATTAACTATTGTTTTATCCACATTAGAATTTTAGTGTTTGACTTGCCCAGAGTTGTCCGCCTTCTTGCAAATGACTTGTTGTGATCAGGGTGAAGACGGGAGTAAATGATCACACACACCCCGCAATCAGTGTTGCAGCTCCGAGAGGACCTGACAGTGGAGACAGGAACTCCAGCCCCACCCAGACAGTTTAAACGATGCTCCTGTCCTATCTAAAGTGTTCATCCTGGCAGAATCCAGGGGTGCTTCATGGCCACTCTTTTTCTCTCATCCTGGCATGGAAACAACCTGGCCTTGGGAGCCATCAGAGCCCCCCTCCCCTCGTGAGACCGTGCGAATGTGCAAATGCTTGACCCTCAAGCTTAAATGCTCAATTCATGCTTCTGACTCTTGAAAACTAAGCCTGTACTGAGGCCTCTGCCTTTAAAGGAAAACGGTTTCTTTGGGGTTACTTGTCGTTGTTTTCTAAACACAGGTGGTGGGGAGAAAGGATGAAGCACAAAGTATTTTTTCGACTGTATTCTTTAATCACACTCCTTTCCTTCATAGGCAGAGGTGCCTTCTGCACAGCTTAGTGGAGTCCCTTTTGAGCTGGGAGCAGGCAAAAGTCCCGGCAATCAGCGCTCTTAAAATTATTGCATAAGACAAAGTATTTAGGATATTTGGGGGCTGGCCTTGCCTGGATGAATTCCCTCCCTGGGTCATGTGCTCCCGCCCAGTTTCCCTGGGAAGAGTTCTTTTTGTGTCTGTCTGTACCTGAGGTTGAATGGATTCCTTTCTCTGTGAGCGGGGGGGGGGGGGGGGGGGCGTGTCTAACATTGGATTGCCATGGGGTGATGTTATTGTTAGAGAACTTGGGCATTTTGTGAACTTTTCTGTGTATTAGTCTTGAAGAGACAACATGGGCTGCTGGGAATGTTTCTCCCCTGAATGAAATGTTTCTGATGCAATGTTCCATGGTGTGTTTTTAAAACCTTCGTTTTATGTTTGTGATTGTATGAACCAACTAGCAATTAAAAGAAAATGTGTTGCGTTTTGCTTCTTTAAACAGCTGGTGACTTTGGTCTCTGGGAACACCTTACTGCCTCTCAGTATTTCACGGTCGTAGGATGCTTACCGGCCAATGCTTTTCAGTGTTGGTTTTGGTACTCCTATATGAAGGCTGCACTGGTTCCCTCCAGTTAACCCTTAGGACTTTGAGTCCCATCCCGCCCCCCCAAT
>NW_015175429.1:285832-292610 GCF_001447785.1 Gekko japonicus
AAAGGGAGAGAGGCCCCTGCCACACGAGGGGGAAAGCATGGGCAAAGTGCTGCTTTTTAAAGCCGCACCAAAAGAGACACGTGGCGGCGGGATCACATAGATCCCCTAAGCTGCTGTGCACTTCCTCCCCGGCACGATCAGATGCCGGGGGGAAGCCACTGAAAGGGGAGCGAGGCAGCCAAACTGCGCATGTGTGCACATGCGCAGTTTGGCCGGGAGCCTGGATTGCTCCGGACAACGGGCGTGCCAGCGATCCCACAGCCGCGCTTGATGCGGTGTTCCCGGTAAGTCCTCCTCTGGGGGTGATTCTTTTTTACTGTGGGTTTTCGGCCTGAAGGGCCGGATCAGGGACGGGTGCACGCCACTTCCCAGATGTTGCGGTGAGATGGTGCCCGTTTGCTGTGCCCCCGATCCGTCCCTCTCCCGGGCCAAAACCTTCCATGTGACCGTGGTCGGAGTGTGTCAAATGACCTTGCAAGCTAGAGGCATCAAATTCACAGCAGATCTCCCTGGGAGGTCCTTCTATCTGCCCTCCGAGTTGTGTGCAGATAGGCTTTGGGGGGGGCAAGTAGTGCCCCTCCCAAAGCAGGTGCCCCCCAGGAAAGTGCTGCTGGGGAAATCACAGCAGCCACAGGTTCAGGAGTATTTTGAACCCCTGCAAGCTAGAGGCACAGAACCGAATGGGAGCTCTCTGGTTGGCAGCCAGAGCTGCCTGTCAAGCTTTGGAGGGCCACTATAGGTGTTTCCACGGCTGCAGAACTCCACCCCCCCTTGCTTGGACAATTAATTCATCTCGCCAGCATGTCTGGCTCACAACCCACCTAATGAACCTCCGCAAAAAACATGGCAGTTCATGGATCGTTCGTCAGAGATGCAATTGCATGAACTGAGGCCTCACGAGCCATGAACTGGCCATGTTTATGATGAAATTAGGTTTGTGGTGAGGTTCGTGCCCACCCCCAGATGGTATACAAATGAGTTAAATATAACTGAAAAAAACAAATCTTTTATTCCTCTCTATACTGTAGGGTTGTTTTGTTCTTTTGCTCCATCTTGCAGCCCCCTTCTCCTGTATTTTGCACCAAACAGGAGGCAGCAGAGGGAGAGAGCAAGCCAGCAGGTGCCAGTTCATTTTGGTCAGCCCCTTAGTGGTAGTAAAATTATGCCAAATCGTGCAAAATTTAAGCAGGGCTGCCAAGCTTATGAACAATCGTAATTTGGCCTACTGTTTTAGAGGATTTGTAGTGGTCTGTGCGCTTCAAGAAGAGAAAAGCGACAAATGCAGAAACCCTGGGGGTGTTCCTTCCAACACTCCTGTGAGGTAGCTCAACTGAGTGACTGCTCTGAGGTCAACTACTTGGCTGAGTGGGAACTACAGCCTTGGTCCAAGCTGGACTCGGTAACCACGAACCTTGTGTTTGAAACTGTGCACATGGCTACTATTAAGGGTCACAAAGTGGTGATCAGGCTGGAAGGATGCTCATTCTTCCACAACGTAACCTCTGGCTCTAATTCTCAGGACGGGTATCCCACGTATGCAGCTTCCACCTTCCTTGTGCACGCACACAAACGCAATGACCCCAGCCAGACTCTGAGTCCTCCAGAAATGCTAACTTTTGTTGGACTGGATTGGAATCCAATAGCACCTTAGAGACTGACAGGATGAACTTTTGAGAATCAAAGTCCCCTTCGCCAAATACAAGTTGGCAACCCTGTAATGTGAAATGATGTGCAGTCAGCCAAGCGCCCGACAGCACAGCCGCGCTGGCCTGCGGCAGAACAGCTCTGATCCAAGCTCTGAAGCACCTTCGAGGCCAACAGGAGGTGTGGTTCGCATGTTTTTGAGGGTCACCACCAATGTTCCCTGTAAGCTATGGAGTCTTGTGAGCAAAAATTCTACTCTGTGAACTACTGGCATTAAAGATGTGAGTGAGCAATTTGGGTACTCCATAAATTAGTTTGCTCTGGAGCCCTCCTTCCTGAGCTAAGGCAAAAATATGTGAGCCGGAGGCTAAAAAACTGTGAGCTAGCTCACACTATCTCAGCTTAGAGGGAACACTGGTCACCACTCCCTTCCTCAGATACAAGTAGGAACAGAGATCTCCCAAATCCTCACATCCCTCTCTGAAGGGGGGGCTGTTGTTGTTGCAGAGAAAGGCATCAAGATGCAGAGGTACATTGCAAAAACGCACCCAGCTTGATTAGAGCAGAGGAGCATCTGTCGTGAGAACATGGCATCCCATCGTACCCCCGCATCCTGCCTCCTTTCTCTGCAACTCCCCCCATCCCATCTTCAGACTGGAACCGAAGGGCCCGTGGAGCTCCATTCCTACGTGCATCTGACGTCAGGAACCTGGAGTCTCAAGAGCTCACCACCCCCCAAATCCTGTTGGTCTCTAAAGGGCTACTGGACTCAAATCCTAGCCAAGCACTCAGTCTGGGGTCACTGTGTGTGAGTGTGTGTCCGCGCATGCATAAAGGAAGTGGAAGCTTCGTGGTTGGCATATCTGTCCAGAGGATTAGAGCCAGAGTTTAAGTCGCTTTAGACTGAGTATCCTGCAAGCCTGATCTTCAGTTTGTGACCCTTCATCTCAACCTGGGACACAAATGCAAAAAAACAAGCCAGAGCCCATTTTTTCTTTGGGTGTGTGTATGGGTTAGTGTTTAGGGTGTCCAGCTTGGACCAAGGTGCCAGCTCCCACTCAGCCAAGGAGCTGATCTACCTCACAGGGGCATTGGGAGGTCAACCCCCCAGGGTTTCTGCACTTGTCACTCTCATCTTCTTGAAGCGCACAGCTCCTGACAGAAACCCTCAACAGCAGCAGGCCGCAATACAATAGTTTATAAGCTCAGCAGCCCAATCCAAGTTCTGCATGATTTGATGAAAATGTTGGGACTAGCAGCATACTAACCAAACAGAATTCACATCTGCCTGCTTTCTCTCTCTAAAGGCTACCTTCCATTTGATGCAAAATAGAGGAGCAGAGGACCACACTAAAGAGGGAGCAAAAGAACAAAAAACCTATGGTGTAGAGGGAAAAAAGACTGTTTTATTCATTTATTTGGGAGTAATATAAGAAGAAGAAGAAGAAGAGATTGGATTTATACCCCGCCCAAAGGTGTCTCAGAGCGGCTTACAAACTCCTTTCCCTTCCCCTCCCCACAACAGACATCCTGTGAGGTGGGTGGGGCTGAGAGAACTCTGAGACAAACTGCTCTTTTTCAAGGACAGCTGTGCCAGAGCTTGTGACTGACCCAAGGTCACATCAGCAGGTGCAAGTGGAGGAGTGGGGAATCAAACCCGGTTCTCCCAGATTAGAGTCTGCGCACTTTAACCACTACACCAAACTGGCCGCATGATGGAGTGAGCTCCCGTCTCTAGTTCCAGCTCCTGCCAACCTAGCAGTTCGAAAGCAAGAAATTGCAAGTAGACAAATAGGTACCACTTCGGTGGGAAGGTCACAGCGTCCCGTGCGCCTTGGTGTTTAGTCATGCTGGCGACATGACCACGGAAACGTCTTCGGACAGCGCTGGCTCTTCGGCTTTGAAGCGGAGATGAGCACTGCAACCCTAGAGTTGGATTCGACTGGCTTTCGAGCAAGGGAACCTTTACCTTTTAATATAACAGAATACAGTAAAATGGTTCACTGTGTTCATCTTAAGCAGCACAACGAAGTGTGAATCCAGTGGCACCTTGAAGACCAACAGAGTTATGGGATGGTATATTGTGAAGGCGTTGCCTGTTCTTTCTTGCTCTGCTCTTGCGTATAGAATAGAACAAGAACAGGCAGCATCTTCACAACCTACCCTCACATAACCTCGTTGGTCTTAAAAGTGCCACTGGACTCACACTTTGTTCTGAATAAATCAATTCTTCCCCCCCACTGAACCACTGAGGGTTTTTTTAAAAATTGCCCACTTCCCATTTGGTGTTTCCACCACCACGTTGCCCTGAATGGCAAAAGCAGCTTACCAGGGATGGAACTGGGCCTTCCTCTCCATAATTGAGATATCTCCTCCTTGTGGTCCCCCAGCACTGTCCACACACACACCCTGCCTTGAAGCAGAAAACACTCTACTTGGGAGATTGACCTTCTGGGGCATGAATTCGAATCCTGGGAGAGAGCTGGCTTCCGCTTCCCGGTAGGCAGTGTTGTTTGGGGGCAGTAGGATGTGGGGGCACCTCAAAGTCCTGAGGGCGAACTGGAGGGAATCAGTGTAGCCTTATATAGGAGTAAAAAGGTAAAGGTTCCCTTGCTCGAAAGCCAGTCGAATCTGTAGTGTATTGGAAACAGCTACATGAATCGCTCCATTAACTCTCCATGTTAAGCTTGGGCCAGAGAAAGGCTCCTCAGAGCCAACTTGCTATTGGTCGTTCCACAAGAGCGGCCAATCAGGACTCTACTAATTCCCCGAGCGGGAAGAACTCTCATTGGTCCTTATCCGCACAACCTCATTGGTTGTTAACTGTAAATAGGTGGTACCTATTGATCTACTTGCAATTTCTTGCTTTCGAACTGCTAGGTTAGCAGGAGCTGGAACTAGAGATGGGAGCTCACTCTGTCATGCGGCACCCTGGTCTCAAACTGCTGAACTACTGACCTTCCACAGCCTGCAGTTCAGCGTCTTAACCACTTGAGCCACCACAGCTCCACATATAGGAGTACCAATGCACTAAAGCACCAGCCGGTAAGCATCCCAAGTCCGTGAAATACTGGGACACAGTAAGGTGCTCCCAGAGACCAAAGCCACCAGCCATTTAAAGAAGCAAAACGCAACACATTTTCGTTTAATTGATAGTTGGTTCATACAATTACAAGCATAAAACGAAGGTTTTAAAAACACACCATGGAATATTGCATCAGAAACATTTCATTCAGGGGACAAGCATTGACAGCAGCCCGTGTTGTCTCATCAAGACTAATACACAATAAGGTTCACAAAATGCCCAAGTTGGAGACGTTGAGAATATGCCATGTGGCTCATCACCCCATGACAGCCATGGGCAAACAGCCCCCCGGCTCAAAGAGAGAGGAATTCATTCAACTCAGGTACAGACAGTATCAAGAAGCATTCTTCCCAAGGAAGATGGGATGATGCACATTACCCCGGGAGGGAATTCATCCAGGCAAGGCCAGCCCCCAAATATCCTAAATACTTTGCCTTATGCAATAAAGTTAAGAGAGTTGATTGCCGGGACTTTTGCCTGCTTCCAGCTCAAAAGGGACTCCACTAAGCTGTGCAGAAGGCACCTCTGCCTATGAAGGAAAGGAGTGTGATTAAAGAATACAGTCGAAAAAATACTTTGTGCTTCATCCTTTCTCCCCGTCACCCATGTTTGGGACAGAATATGTAACCCCATAGAAACAGTTCTCCTTTAAAGGCAGAGGCCTCAGTATAGGCTGAGTTTTCAAGAGCCAGAAGATTGAATTGAGCATTTAAGCTTAAGGGTCAAGTGCTGCACTGCACAGTCTCACAAGGGGTGGCTGATGGCTACCAAGGCCGTCTTATTTACATGCCAAAATGAAAGGGAAGGAGTAGACACAAAGCACCCCTGGATTCGGCCAGGATGAACACTTTAGATAGGATAGGAGCATTGTTTAAACTGTCTGGATGGGACTGGAGTTCCTGTCTCCACTATCAGTTCCTCTTGGAGCAGCAACACTGATTGCGTGTGTGTGTGTGTGTGTGTGTGTGTGTGTGTGTGTGTGTGTGTGTGTGATCATATAGCCCTGTCTTCACCCTGCTCACAACAAGTCATTTGCAAGAAGGAGGACAACTCTGGACAAGTCAAACACTAAAATTCTAATGCAGATAAAAGACTAGTTAATACATCATTCGAAAAAGCATAATCACAGGGTACACTTCCTTCGTCTGAAAAATATAATCCCATCAAGTTTATTCCACTATTCCCTTGACCCAGAAATCCAACTACAGCTGTGTAGCCATTACAGGTGGGTCTCCAGGTAGTAGGATTACAACTCCACAACATCTTCCGATGAGACCAGTGGATCATTTGGCCTTCCTGGTCTCCCTCGACGGAACTTCACCAAAGGTTCTCTCTGATTTTCTGAGGACAAGCCCTGGTTGCTCAGAGCACCTTCTGGAGCCTCTGCTTGGTCACTACTAAGAGAAGCATTGTCATCACCATCACGAGAGGATGTGGAAGACCAGTTGACAACAGTACACCTTCTGGCCAGTCGTTGTCCCCACGGGGAGAAGTAGCAGCCTACGCAAATGGTGAGGCCAATTAGGAGGAACACAACAATAGTGCCAGCAGTAAAACCGTCAACTAGAACAGAAATAGTCAGCATCAGGAGGTGTTCAGACAGTCCAAGATCTCCCTTGTGTTCTCACCAGCCTGTCTCCACCCTTTGAAGCCCTTACTCTCCCACAACCCAATTCCTCCCCTTCAAGGACGTAATTTATTAATTTCATTTATTTATTACACTAGGAATAAGGTCTGTTGTGGAAATAAATCCAATGAGCTCTAGAAAGAGGCTCTGGGAGAGTGCCCTGGCCTTGGGCACTCAGCGTCAATTTGCTGTGGCAACCTTAGCGGGGTATAATGACACAGAGTCCACCATTTTCTCCAGAGGAACTGATCTCTGCTACCTGAAGAGCAGTTGTAATTCTGAGTGACCTCCAGCTCCCACCTGGAGATTGCCAACAATGGTTCCCCAGGAGGAAATGGCTGGTTTGGAGGGTGGAGTTTATGGCATTGTACCTCTCTGAGGTCCCACCCCTCCTCATACCTCACCCTCTCCAGGCTCCACTC
>NW_015175429.1:293639-310088 GCF_001447785.1 Gekko japonicus
CATTTATTAATTGCCTAATCCCCACAACTGTGGGGCTCTAGGCGATATACAAATTTTAAAACCACAAAAACATAAAACCATATCCAACCTATTTTACAGTAATTGAAAGCAAGTGGAGACAGTTTTGCAGTTCCCTCCCACCTCTGTTCTGCGAGTGCTTTGTAAGCACGGGGAGGGAGCAAACTCCACAAGGAATAGGGATCCAGGTAGGGTGCCAGCTATGATGCCAACCATCGCTGTCCTCAGCCAAATGTCTGGCAGAACATCTCCACCTTACAGGCCCTGCGGAATTGCAGAAGATCTCCCAGGGCGCCCTGAGGTTGTCTGGCAGAGAGTTCCACCAGCTCAGGGCCAGGGAAGAAAAAATCCCTTTGTCAGGGGCAGGGCCTCCGGTGCAGGCCCCAACAAGCCCCTGACATGCTCGGCTTCAGCAAGGCCTCTGGATCATGCCCCTCAGAGGTGCCCCATTGGGGCTGAAGTCCCACCTGGAGACTGGCAACCCTCATCCAGAGGCAGAACAGCGACCACCACACCTAAATCGCTAGGACTGCCAGTTCTGCACATCTTCCCCACACTGCACAGAGAAGGCCTAGTGGTAAGAACAGCTTAAGGCCCCTGAGTTTGTTGTCTCAACTAAGCAAGCGGGTTAGGAGGCATTTCCTCACACAGGTGCATGAAAATGGAAGCATGCCCTGTCCTCGGCTATGGCCAACCCGGGTTGCACAGCTGGAGTGGTCGGGAGTACAGTCAAGACAGCCAAGGACACACAATATCTCGTTCAGAGGACAGGGGGGGGACACAGCGACAAACCACCTTGTGTGGAAGAACCAGCCCACTCTCAGCCACAGACCAAGAGGGAACAAAGGAACTGCCATGTTCAGAGGCAGCTAAGCTAAGTGAGACGTTGAAGCAGGGGAGGCCAAGCTGGAGAGCTGCTCGCGGGTTCCTGCAGTGGACGGGGCTTTGGTCTTTCATGCAGCAGGGATCTGGCCCCCAGGCCTAAAAGGGACATGAATGGAGCTTCAGCCCCACTCAAACTGAGTGAGAAGCCTGATCAGGTCATGACACAATTAAAAGCATGACTGAGCAGCAGAGTAGGAAACTTACAACTGAACTAGGGCAGATGAGACAGGAAGGGTTGCCAGCTTCCAGACAGGGCCCAAAGATCTCCTGGAATTACAACTGATCTTCAAACTGGGTTACGAGACTGTAGAATTATAGAGTAAATTGGAAGCTATACTACCAAGCAGCCTCACTATGTTGGATTAAAGAGTGGATAAAATTGGAAAATACCAGAACTCTAAAATTAGAGGGCAATGATCTATATATGGGATGGCATGCATACATCTGGTATGGAAAAGATAAAATTCATTCAAACTTCCATAACCATATACTAAGAGGAACACTAGTTAATATATGGGACAATATAAAAGAGAGATACTACAGGAAAACTCCTAGCTGGGCCTTTAGCCTTTAGAGGCATTCAAACAGAGAATGTTATGAATTATTATTAAAGAAGAATAATGAATTGAAAACAGAAGAATAACTGCTAAAGCAAAATATTCATTTATCATGGTGGCAACATCTACAATTAAAATCTAGATATGCTAAAGATGCTTCTTATGGCTTTGAAACTAAAAAGAATGAATTAGATAAGATATGGCTCTCTTCCAGTGATAAATTGATTCCAAAGTTATATAACCTGTTATTAGAGGAATACATGTTAGATGAGTTGATCAAACCCCCTATGATTTCTTGGATGACAGACATAGGCCATATAGACATAGATACTTGGTCAAAAATTTGGAAAATGTCCAAACTCATGAGAGCCATAACTTATAAAAATAATATTTTCAAAATGTGTTATAGATGGCATTGGACACCAGTAAAAATATCGAAATGCTATAAAAATAATGCAAATAAATGTTGGAAATGCAAAAGAATGATTGGTACATATTACCATATGTGGTGGAGCTGCTATAAAGTTGAAAAATATTGGCATATGATTCAGAAGACAATTTTTGAAATTACTAGTGTAAATCTGGAATTAGAGCCTGAATACTATTTGTTGAATATATTACCTGAGGAAATTAAGTATGATGATAAGTATTTAATAATAAAGATTGTAACATGTGCTAGAATTTTATGGACAAAATACTGGAAATCTGTTCAAATTCCGAATGAAAAAGAGTTAATCAATAAATTGTTAACTTTAGCAGAGATGGATAAAATAAATGTTATAATGCAAGATAAAGATGATGAGGTACATCAAAAGAGATGGTCGAGGGTACGTAAATGGATTAAAATTAAGATATAATGGCAGACTCGAACTGTATGGAAATATACGATATATATGACTGCTTATAAGTGTTAAAATCAATTTAAAAATAAATTTAAAAAAAGAAAAGAAAAGAAAATGGAAGCATGCCCTGTCCTCGGCTATGACCATCCCGGGTTGCACAGCTGGAGTGGTCGGGAGTACAGTCAAGACAGCCAAGGACACACAATACCTCGTTCAGAGGAGGGGGGGGGACACAGCAACAAGCCACCTTGCGTGGAAGAACCAGCCCACTCTCAGCCACAAACCAAGAGGGAACAAAGGAACCTAAGTGAGCGGTTGAAGCAGGGAGGCCAAGCCAGAGAGCTGCTCGTGGGTTCCTGCAGTGGACGGGGCTTTGGTCTTTTACGCAGCAGGGATCAGGCCCCCGGGCCTAAAAGGGACGTGAATGGAGCTTCAGCCCCCCTCAAGCCGAGTGAGAAGCCCGATCAGGTTGTGTGACACAATCCGAAGCGTGACTGAGCAGCAGAGTGGACAACTTACAACAGGGTAGGGTTGCCAATCCCCAGGTGGTGGCTGGAGATCTCCCGCTATTGCAACTGATCTCCAGGTGAGAGAGTTCAGTTCACCTGGAGAAAATAGCTACTTTGAAAGTTGGACTGTATGGCATTATGCCCCACGCCCCACCACCAAGAATCTCCAGGTATTCCCCAACCCAGAGCTGGCAACCCTGCAACTAGGACAGGGCCCAAAACCAGAACTAGGGCGGACGGGCCAGAGAGGGTTGCCAGCCTCCAGGCAGGGCCCAGAGATCTCCTGGAATCACAACTGATCTTCAGACTGCGTTAGGAGAGTGTAGAGTTCTAGAGAAAACGGCTGATTTGAAGAACAGCATCTATAACACTACATCCCACTGAAGTCCCCTCCCCATTCCCAAATCCCACCTGATTCAGGTTTCACTCCGGAAGCACCAAGAACCTTTCAGCTAGAAGCTGATGGGTGCCCGGGGGAGGAAACACAGCAAAGGGACAGGCAAATTCAGCGAGAAAGGGACAGAGGGAAAGGGGGGGGGGCTAACGAAAACATAAGAAGATGAAGGAGATTGGATTTATACCCTGCCCTTCACTACCCAAAGAAGTGTCAGAGCAGCTAACAATCTCCTTTTGTCTTTCCCTCCCCACAACAGACACCCTGTGAAGTAGGTGGGGCTGAGAGAGCTGTTTTGAGGACTGCCCTTGAGAGAACAGCTCTGAAAGAACTTGTGACTGACCCAAGGTCACACCAGCAACTGCATGTGGAGGAGTGGGGAATCAAACCCGGTTCTCCCAGGTTAGAGTCTGAGCTCCTGACCACTACACCAAACTGGCTCTCCAGATGTGAAGGGAAGCTCCCATTTTGGGCAGAGAAGTGGTCTCCTTCACTATCACCCACTGGAAGCCAACCAAAAACTGAGAAGAGCCCCCTTACTTGACACGGCAGGAACATTTATGTTTGACTCTCCAGAAGGGAATACGGGCTCCAGGGTGGCTGACGGGTCCAAGCCAGTCACTGTTGCTGGGCCATCAGGGGTCCTTGATGTCTCTGGGGAAGTCTCTGTGGTCTGGACCGTGGAGACCACCTCTTTTGTCCCATTAAGAGCACCTGCCAGAGGAACTAACAACATAAAAATATACAAAGCTATCTTCCACATAGTGTATTACTACCCTGAACAATAACAAAAGTAAAAGCACAACCCCCTCCCAACAATAAAAGGACCCTCTGCAATAAGTTTAAAAAAATAACAAGAACAGCCCCACTCAACCAGCTTATATACTACCCTCACCTCTTAATGAGGCCTGGAAACTTGACTGCGTCTCAGTCTGCCCACCAACTAGATCTGCACTAACCACCTTCACCTGCCCTGCCGACAATTTGCCCCCCAAGACAATGAACACCTCCCAAAGGCAATGAGGAGGGGGCTGGGAAGAGCATGGAGCATCTGCACTTACTCACAAGTAAGTCAAACCTGTGAGTAACCACTTAGAAGAGAGCTCCGTGATAAGCTGCTCATGGGTAGACTTACTTGGAAGTAACCCTTCCCAAACTAACCTTTCCCAAACACAGCGATCCCTGTACTGGGAAGAGCCCACCAGCTATGTTTACCCCAAAACAGGGCCTTTTTTCTAGCAGGCAGAGTTCTGGAACCTCTTTGACAAAATTCTTTTTTAAATGTTTAAAAGTTCATGAGTTTTCAGTATACAGATTGAAAACTCCATTTCCCTCTTGAGAAAGCCCTGCTCCGAAGTAACTCAATCCTGTGTGTGTTTACTCAGAAGAAAGCCCTTCAATGATCAGTGGAGCTTACCGGTGGATAACAACTGTGCTCATAGGTAGAATTCCTTGAAAGTAAGCCTTACTGAGTTTACTGGGACTTACTTCCAAGGAAGTCGTTCCATGTGTCCAAACTAATGGCCTAGGCGATTGAGCCGCACATCCTGCCTTTACTTAGGAGTAACTCCAGTCAGCATCAGTTGGAGGAGCGACTTCTGAGGAAACCTGCCTGGGATCCAACTCTACAGGCCGCCCCCCCTGGCCCACTCACTGATGAGCAGGACCCATTTGAGCACAGGGGGACTTGCCCCTGAGTAAATATTCTAAGCCTTACGCTCCAGGATAGGTCTACTGCCTTCCCAAAAGGGCAGAAATCCAACAGACAGAGCTTTATCCCTGGACTGACCCCCAAAATGCACCTGTTGAACTTTGGATCAGACTGTACAGACAGCCACCCTGGCCGACTTTCTAATGAGCAGAACCCATTTGAACCGAGAGGGATTTGCCTCTGAGTAAATGCATGCTAAGCCTTCTGCTCCAGGACAGATGTGTGCCTGTGGATCAGCTTCCAGCGTACAAGAACGAAGTGTACACAGATCCCCTACTGTACCTGCCGCAGATGTGAACCAGCTCCTGGCCTCCGGAGTCTGCACTCCCTGGGCTCTTGACCACCCCTTTTTCTGCCGGGCTTCTGACCCAGCAGGGCTCCCAGTCGTGTGCTTCTCTCCCACTAACTCCACAGGGGTTGCCTGGGTCCCTTTGCCCAGTTCTAACCTCTTCGTGAGTCTGCGGGGGCTTCCCCCGCCCCATAGAGACAGCCTGGCTAAGAACAGTCAACAGACACATTTGGGGGTTGAGTCTTGGGGTAAAACTCTTACCTGTCAGATTTCTGCTTCTCTCAGGAAAATTGTTTGGGAAGTCGGTAGATTCACTGAAAGGCAATTGATATTGGAGACGGGAGCTTAAAGGATGTTCCTGTCTCAACGGGGAAGGAGTCGAAAGCAGGGGTGCTTCGTGTCAGCTCCTTCCCTCTTGTTTTTGTAGCCACCAGATGCTTGTTATTTGTCCTGTGAATCTGTGCAGATGTGCGGCGCTTGACCCTCAAGCTTAAACGCTCAGTTCGTGCTTCTGTGTCTTGAGAACTAAGCCTGTACTGAGGCCTCTGGGTGTTTGGGGTCCTTCGAGGTCAGCCTTTCCAGGATGAATTCTCTCCCAGGGTAATGTACTTGCATCCAGCTTCCCTGGGAATAATGCCTCTTGTGTCTGTCTGTACCTGAGGTTGAATGCATTCCTCTCTCTGTGAGCCTGGGGGCTGCCTTGGGATGATGTGCCACATGTGCCACATGGCTTATTGTCGCATTCTCTAACTTGGGCAGTTTGTGATTTTTTTTTCTGTGCTGCCAGTAGTGTTTCTGCCCTGAATGACATGTTTCTGATACAGTGTTCAATGTTGTGTTTTTAAAACCTTCATTTTATTCTTGTAATTGTATGAACCAACTATTAATTTAAAAAACACCATGTGTTGTGTTTTGCTTCCTTAAAAGGCTGGTGACTTTGGTCTCTGGGAACACCTTACTGTGTCCCAGTATTTCATGGTCTTAGGATGCTTACCAGTGGGTGCTTTTCTGCATTGGGGCTGGTATTCCTATATAAGGCTGCACTGATCACCTCCAGTTCGCCCTCAGGACTTTGAGTCCCTCCCCCTTGATGCTACTGCCCCTGAACAATACTGCCTACCAGGAAGCAGATGCTGGCTGTCTCCCAGGATTCGAATTCATGCCCTAGAAGGTCAGTCTCCCATGTAGAGTGTTTGCTGCTCCAAGGCAGTGTGTGTGTGTGGACAGTGCTGGGGGGGCCAGAAGGAGGAGATATCTAGGGTATGGGGGGGACAGCCAAGTTCCGTCCCAGGTAAGCTGCTTTTGCCACCGAGGGCAGTGTGGTGGTGGTGGTGACACCAAATGGGAGGGGGCAAAAGGAATTTTTAAAACCCCAATGGTTCAGTGGGGGAAAAGAATTGTTGCACTCAGTTATGCCAGTGTGGTGAAGTGGTTAAGTGTGTCGGCTAGTATCTGGGAGACCAGGGATTGAAATGTCTCCCAGGGAAGCTCTTTGGATGACCCTGGGGGCCAGTCACATTCTCTCAGCCTAGCCTACCTCATAGGGATACAAAGGAGGAGCAGAGAACAATGTAAGCTGCTTTGTATTCCCACTGGGGAGAAAGACGGGGTTAGGGATGGGCACGAACCAGGAAAATGGAGCCTCATCCCGGTTCATGCTTCGTGGGGTCTCACGAACCACGAACTTTCACAAACCTTCCCGTTTAACGACCAGGTTTGCTTCATGAGGTTGATGAAGTGGTCAAGTGCCTCCGTGGGCTAGAGGTGTCAAACTCACAGTGAGTCTCCAGCTGAATCTCCCCTACCTGCCCTCCACGTTTGGTGAGGATTGGATTTAGTGGGGGCCTAGTTAGAGCTCTCCAAAGCAGGTACCCCCAGGAAAGTGCTCTCTGGGGAAATGACAGCAGCCATAGGTTCAGTAGTGTGTTGAACGGACCCTCTGCAAGCTAGAGGCACAGAGCATAATGGGAGCTCTCTGGTTGGCAGCCAGAGCTGCCTGTCAAGCTTTGGAGGGCCACTATAGGTGTTTCCAGGGCTGTAGAAGTCCATCCCCCCATTGCATATCCTGCTCACAAACCATCTTGCTCACCAACCACCCCCACAAACTGTGCCAGCATGTCTTCCTCACAAACTGCCCTCACAAACGAACCTCCATAAAAAACATGGCAGTTCATGGGTGAGATACAGTCACACGGACTGAGACTTCACGATCCATGAACTAGCTATGTTAACGATGAAATGAGGTTTGTGGCGAGTTTCGTGCCCATCCCTAGATGGTATACAAATGTGTTAAATAAATATAACTGAATAAAACAAATCTTTTATTCCTCTCTACACCATGGGGGGTTTTTTTGGTTCTTTTGCTCCATCTTTGGTGCAGCCCTCTTCTCCGGTATTTTGCACCAAATGGGAGGCAGCAGAGGGAGAGAGCAAGCCAGCAGAAGCCAGTTCATTTTGGCCAGCCCCCTTGGAAGTCTTAACATTGTGCCTAATCCTGCAGAACTTAAGCAGGACTGCCGACCTTATGAACAATTGTAATTTGGCCTACTGTTGTAGGGGGTTTGCAGTGGTCTGTGTGCTTCAAGAGGAAAGCAACAAATGCAGAAACTCTGGAGGTTTTGCTTCCAACACCCCTGTGAGGTAGGTCAACTGAATGACTGCTCTGAGGTCAGTTCCTTGGCTGAGTGGGAACCGGAGCCTTGGTCCAAGCTGGACTCGATAACCACTAACCCGCCATTGACTCCAACTTATGTTTGCATCTGTGTGCATGGCTGCTATTAAGGGTTATCAGGCTGGAAGGAATCCTCTGGCTCCTTCAGTTGTGCTGCAAAACGCAACTGCTCAGGAGCCAAAAAAATTGGCATATTGGTGTCAGGTAGAGTGGCCAGACTTCTTTACGTTTTCCTGAAAGGTATATGGTCTGTGTACTGTGTTTTGATGTGGTAACCCATTCTGATTGGTGGCTTAAACTGTTTATCATGTCATCAAGATGGTCAAAACCATTTCCCTCTACTTTTTCTAATTTCAGCCATAACTCATGAACCAAGTGACCAATTTCAAATTTTAAAGATAGTTGGAAAGTCAATACATTGTCCTGTGAATACTGAGACAAAAAATGCCTCTATCCATTACCATTTTTTGAGATATAAGACATAAATAAAAGGGGAAAAAATCAAATTTCCCTTGGTTTTTTAATTACCAGACAAAAACATACAATATACAAATGAAAAGATTGAACATGTACAAAATACCCTATCTGGCAAGATAACATAATTTAAGCATTAGTAAAAGTAAAGGTTTCCCTTGCTTGGCTTAAACTGTTTATCATGTCATCAAGATGGTCAAAACCATTTCCCTCTACTTTTTCTAATTTGAGCCATAACTCATGAACCAAGTGACCAATTTCAAATTTTAAAGATAGTTGGAAAGTTAATACATTGTCCTGTGAATACTGAGACAAAAAATGCCTCTATCCATTACCATTTTTTGAGATATAAGACATAAATAAAAGGGGAAAAAATCAAATTTCCCTTGGTTTTTTAATTACCAGACAAAAACATACAATATACAAATGAAAAGATTGAACATGTACAAAATACCCTATCTGGCAAGATAACATAATTTAAGCATTAGTGAAAGTAAAGGTTTCCCTTGCTCGAAAGCCAGTCAAATCCGACTCTAGGGAGCGGTGCTCATCTCCATTTCTAAGCCAAAGAGCCAGCGCTGTCTGAAGACTTTTCTGTGGTCATGTGGATGGCATGACTAAATGCTGAGATGCACAGAACACTGTGACCTTCCCACCGAAGTGGTACCTATTTATCTACTTGCAATTTCTTGCTTTTGAACTGCTAGGCTGGCAGGAGCTGGGTCAGAGACAGGAGCTCACTCCGTCACGCGGCACTCAGGTCTCAAACTGCTGAACTACCGACTCACTGCGGCATTACTGGCCTCCAAATCAACTCTGTCTGCTGTCCATTCTTTTTCATCCCTCACTACCATCAATCTAATCAACTGATATGTCTCTAAACTTTTTGGTACTGATTCATGAACAATCAGAGCTGTAGTCTGTTGCCAGTACCTTGCAAATACAATCCTGGCAGCTGTGATAAAATCTAGAAAACCAGAATGCGAATTATTGGGAAACTTTATAGTTAAGCAAAAGAGCCTCAATTGTTAAAGAGAAATCAGATCCAAAGCGAGCTTTCAGTACATTGCGACAGGATTACCAGTAACTTTTTGCTTTCGTATGGATCCATCACATGTGGTAAAAAAATCAGCTCTACGCAGATTGCAATACCAAAACTTATTCACTAAATTCTTATAGATTTTTGCCATTTTTTTAATGAGGTTTACAGCATATAGTGCTTTACCTAATTCAGATAGTCACCTGAAGTATACTAGACAATTGTAGCTTGTTCTTTAGCCTTTGCAACGAGGCATAGCAGGAAGAAACTGATTTTGATATGTCTCTGTTAGGTACCTGAGAATGTGGAAATCTGTCTTGAGGACATTCCATTGCTGACCTAAGGGTGGCAGTTGTCAAACCGAGAAGCTTCAAGGGGAGATTACTGAACCTGAGTTCATTCACAAATTCAGAACAATTGATGCCTCCCCCCCCCTCCCTGGCCAAATAGCAATATGGGATGCTTATCTCACAAAAGATGCTGATTTTCTGCCCCTAATAATTTCTCCCCTGTTTTACTTGAGCTGATTACAATTTGCATTGAACCTTTGCATTCTGATTCCTTCTTCACAATACTCCTCTCCCCCTTCAGACTGGGACAGGGGGGCTTATGGATTTCCATTCTTACTTGTGTCTGATGAAGGGGGCTTTGATGTTCAAAAGTCCATGCCCCACCCCCAAGCCTTTTGTCGCTAAGGTGCTACTGGACTCAAAATCAGCCCATCAAAAGTTAGTGTTTCAGGACTCTGAGACTGGCTGGGGTCATTGTGTTTGTGTGCATGCACAAGGAAGGTGGAAACTGCATAGTTGGATTCAGGGGTCATTTCGTAGAAAAAGAGGTGCAGGTGCTCATTAACATATTAGCATAACTTATTTGCATAGGCCACACCCCCTGACATCACCAGAAGTGTGTCAGAAGGCAACACCCGCTGCTCAGGCTCCACTGGACTGTTTTGGATTGCTAGTTATTGGGGGGGGGACACATGCAGATCTGTCCTCACAGAGGAAGGAGAGCTTGTACCTGAATAAAACTTGGGTCTTAAAGGTGCCACTGGACTGTTTTGGACTGGGGGGTCGGGGGGCTCTGCAGCTTTCCTGGCTGCTTCTTGCTCTGACTGAGGGCTGCTGGGAGCAGGGGGTAGGTCTTGTTGCATGTACCCACCCCCTGGGCTCTTTACTGCTGGAGCTCCGCTCCTGTGCACTCCTGCAGGAAATGACCCCGGTTGGATTAGAGCCGGAGGTTAGATCACTGAAGACTGAGCATCCTGCTGGACAGATAACGAGTTTATGACCCTTAGTCACAGCCTCCCACATACATGCAAAAACAACCCAGACCCAACAGGGGGTTAAGCAGGGGCAGATCCACTATGAAACTAATGAAGCTTGAGCTACAGGGCCCATAATCCTGGCCCTGAAGCAACTTTTTTTTTTTTAAATGAGTGAATTTTGCAACAAAATGTTGCAACAAAAGTGTTTGTTATTAAAATAGGGCTGTTTTAGTGACAGAATAATAAGCCAATGAGCTGAATCTTGGCCTCCATATGGACCGTGTTGGATGTTGCCCTATTGTTGCTGGTTGAGAAGGGGCCCCCATAATAGTTCAAGCTTCAGGGTCCCAAAAATGTAAGTCCGCCACTGGGGGTTAGTGGTTAGCGAGTCCAGCTTGGACCAAGGTCCTAGTTCCCACTCAGCCAAAGAGCTGATCTACCTCCCAGGGATGTTGAGAGGACAAGCCCCAGGGCGTCTGTGTTTGTCACTTTCACCTTCTTGACGTGCACTGCTTGACAGAAACCACTGATGATGGCATACCAAAATACAATCGTTCATCAACTCAGCAGGCCCCAGCCAAGTTCTGCAGGATTTGGCAAACTGATAATATTATCTAGACATTTGCCAGAATGAATTTGCACATGCTGCCATGCTCTCTCTCTCTCTCTCTCTCCATGGGCTGCGCCCCATTCGATGCAAAATGCAGGAGAAGACAGCCACACCCAGGGGTCATTTCGTAGGAAAAGAGGTGCAGGAGCTCATTAGCATAACTTATTTGCATGTGCCACACCCCCTGACATCACCGGAAGTGTGTCAGAAGGCAACATCCACCGCTCAGGCTCCCCTGGACTGTTTTGGATTGCTAGCTATTGGGGGGGGGGGAACGTGCAGATCTGTCCTCACAGAGGAAGGAGAGCTTGTACCTGAATAAAACTTGGGTCTTAAAGGTGCCACTGGACTGTTTTGGATTGGGGGGTTGGGGGGGGCCTCTGCAACTTACCTGGCTGCTTCTTGCTCTGACTGAGGGCTGCTGGGAGCAGGGGGTGGGGCTTGTTGCATGTGCCCACCCCCTGGGCTCTTTACTGCCGGAGCTCCACTCCTGTGCGCTCCCGCAGGAAATGACCCCTGGCCACACCAAAGATGGAGCAAAAGAACCAAAAATACACTATGGAGCAAAAGAACCAAAAAATAAACTAAAATAAACTATGGAGAAAAAGAACCAAATATAAACTATGAAGCAGAAGAAAAAAGATTTGTTTTCCCCCACAAGTTATATGGTAGCAGTATAACTGAATAAAATAATGCTTTTTTCCACTTAACAATTTCCTTCATTCCTTTTGCCCTCCTCCCATTTGGTGCCAGCACCAACACACTGCCTTGGGGTGGCAAAGCAGTGTGCGGGGGTGGGGGGGTGGGACTTTCCTCCCCAGACACTCGGTATCTCCTTCATCTGACCCAGCAGCCGCGGCCACACACACCCGGCCTTGAAGTAGCAGACAGTCTACATGGAGGTTGACTTCCTTGGACATAGATTTGAATGCAGCTTCCTAGCAGGCAGGGTTGAGTGTGTGTGTGGGGGGGTTCTTTGGGGGGTAGCAGTACCATCATCAGAGGGGGTGGGATGAGTGTGTGTGGTTTTCTTTGGGGGTGGGGTAGCAGTACCATCATCAGAGGGGGTGGGAGGGTCAAAGCCCTGAGCGGGGAATGGGTGGAAATCAGTGCAACTTTATATTGGAGTACCAGCACCAACACAGAAAAGCACTGCTAATTAAGTATCCGAAGACTGTGAAATACTGAGGCAAAGTGAAGAGTTTCCTGAAGAAAGACCGAAGTCACCAGCCTTTCAAAGAAGCAAAGGCACCACATGTTTTTATTGGTAGTTGGTCAATACAATTAAAAGTATAAAATGAAGTGAACTTGTAAAAACGTACCGTGGAGCATTGCATCAGAAATGTTTCATTCAGGGGACAAATGCTGCTGGCAGTCCATGGTGTCCCAACAAGATCAATACACAGAAAAGTTCACAAAATACCCACGTTAGAGACGTCAATAACATTCCATAGGGCGCATCACCCCATGGCAGCCGTGGGCAAGCAGCCCGCAGCTCACAGAGAGAGGAATTCATTCAACCTCAGCTACAGACAGTATCAAGAAGCATTCTTCCCAAGGAAGATGGGATGATGCATATTACTCTGGGAGGGAATGTATCCAGGCAAGGCTGGTCAGTCCCCAAAATACTTTGTCTTGTGCAGTAGTTTTAAGAGAGCTGATTGCCGGGACTTTTGCCTGCTCCCAGCTCAAAAGGGACTCCACGGTGCTATGCAGAAGGCACCTCTGCCAATGAAGGAAATTACTGTGATTAAAGACTACAGTCGATATAAAAATACTTGGTGCTTCATCCTTTCTCCCCACCACCTGTGTTTGGAAAACAAGAAGTAACCCCATAGAAACGGTTTTCCTTTAAAGGCAGAGGCCTCAGTACAGGCTTAGTTTTCAAGACAGAGAAGCATTAATTGAGCATTTAAGTTTTAGGGTCAAGCACTGCACGTTTGCACAGTCTTTCAGGACAAACAGTGGGCCTCTGATGGTTACCAAGGCCAGCTTATTCCCATGCCAGGGCAAGAGGGAAGGAGAGGACACAAAGCAGCCCTGCTTTCTGCTCCAATCCCATTGAGACAGGAACATCCTTTAAGCTGTCTACGTGGAATGGAGCTCCCGTCTCCAACATCAGTTCCTCTCTGAGCTGCAACATTTGATAGTGGGAGTGATCACATACCCCCACCCTCGCCCTTATGACAAGTCATTTCAAGAAGTTGGACAACTCTGGGCAAAGAAAATGCTAAAATCCACATATGAATAAAAGTTTAGTTAACATCTCATCTTAAAAAGCATAATCACAGGGTCAGCTTCCTTAGTAAAATTCCACCAAGTCTATTCCACTATTCCCTTGACCCAGAAATCCAACTACAGCTGTGTAGCACATAGGCATACCTAGACATTACAGGACAGTCTACAGGTAGTTCGCTAGCCTATTGATTTTTCAAGCTAGATCTTGGTACAACCACTCGTCTGGAGGAGACGAGACCACTGGATCATTCGGCCTTCCAGGTCTTGCATGATAGAACATCACCTCAGGTTCTCTCCTTGGTAAGAACGGAGGGATGGAACATCTGCCAGAGCCTCTGCTTGGTAAGAATGGAGGGAAGGAACATCTGCTAGAGCCTCTGCTTGGTAAGAATGGAGGAAAAGGAGATATTCTAGAGCCTCTGCTTGGTAAAAATGGAGGGATGGAACATCTGCCAGAGCCTCTGCTTGGTAAGAACGGAGGGAAGGAACATCTGCTAGAGCCTCTGCTTGGTAAGAATGGAGGAAAAGGAGATATTCTGGAGCCTCTGCTTGGTAAAAATGGAGGGACGGAACATCTGCCAGAGCCTTTGCTTGGTAAGAATGGAAGAAAGGAAGAAAGGAAGATATTCTGGAGCCTCTGCTTGGTAAAAATGGAGGGAAGGAACATCTGCTAGAGCCTCTGCTTGATAAGAATGGAAGGAAGGAACATCTTCTAGAGCCTAATCTTGTTAAGAATGGAGAAGAGGAAGATCTTCTGGAGCCTCTGCTTGGTAAGAACGGAGGGAAGGAGCATTGTCTTGAGCCCAAGCTTGGTAAGAACGAAGGAGAGGAAGATCTTCTGGAGCCTCTGCTTGGTTAGAACGGAGGGAAGGAGCATCGTCTTGGGTCCAAGCTTGGTAAGAACGGAGGAGAGGAAGATCTTCTGGAGCCTCTGCTTGGTTAGAATGGAGGGAAGGAACATCGTCTTGAGCCCAAGCTTGGTAAGAACGGAGGAGAGGAAGATCTTCTGGATCCTCTGCTTGGTCACTGCTGAGAGAATGAAAGCCGTCAACATCCTCCTCATCATCATCGTCAGAGGACATTGAAGACACATCAGCCGGCGTTGTGGCCAGCTGTGACCTCAGTGGGTAGGTTCTCATCAAGCGAGAAATCAGGCGGTAGCAGCACCGGAAGGCCATAATGAACCAAAAAGTTGCCATGACAGCAACGCAAGTAATAAGATCAACATTGTCAGCTGGAAAAGAAAGAGTCAGCATCATTAGGTGCCCCAGACACGCAACTCAGCCTTTTGACCCTGTTAGTCTCCCCAACAACTTGATTCCTCCCCTCCAAGGATGTAATTGTTCCTGTGCAGAAAAATGGCACCATCTCACTGAGAAGGAGGTCCCAGTGTGGAGGGAAGAGGGCAGAGCAGGGAGAGGACCCTTCTCCCTCTAAGTGTCGGGGGCAGGGCCTCCCGTGCAGGCCCCAACGAGCCCCTGACGTGCTCCGCCTCAGCAAGGTCTCTGGATCATGCCCTCAGAGGTACCCCATTAGGGCTAAAGTCCCTGGGAAAGGGAGCAGCTGAGCAGAAAACTCCTTTACGTTCCCTGGCCAGGTCAGAAAGATGGATTTGAGGAAGGCAGAAAGCAGAGCAGGAGTTTTGGACAGCAAAGGCCCTCAAGGGCAAGTTCTAGCAGCAAAAGAGGACCTGATCTTGGGTGGAGCTTGGGTGAGGACTTTGGACAGTGTGGTGGGTGGGGGGGCACAATCTCCTGGCTCCACAAATGCCGCAGGGGGCCCCTTTCACTTTAAATGCGTTCTCAAAGCCACCCCCCCAAGCCTACAAATATCATTGGACAAATAAATATCATTATCAATATCTACTGTTACCCCTTTTGTTTTTATTTTTGGCAGTCTCATTTAATGTTAATAAAAAGAAAATTTGCATATTTTTCAATTAAAAACAAGTCTGTGATATTTGTTCATGTCTTGCGGCTCTCAAACATCTGACGTTTATTCTATGTGGCTCTTACATTAAGCATGTTTGGCCACCCTTGCTCTAAGGTGTGGAGTCTTGGGAGCAAAAATTCTACTTTGTGAGCTACTGGCATTAAAGTTGTGAGTGAGGGATTTGGCTACTGCATCAGTTAGTTTGCTCTGGAGCCCTCCTTCCTGAGCGAAGATCGGAGGTTTGAGCCGGAGGCTAAAAACCTGTGAGTTAGCTCACACTAACTTGGCTTATTTATTTATTTATTTATTGGATTTATACCCCGCCCTCCCTGCCGAAGCAGGCTCAGGGCGGCTTACATAAAAGTATTAAAACAATTTAAAACACATAAAATCTAAAATGCAAACACTGGTCACAATAGAATTTGAAGCATCACCGAGAAGCAAAGCAGAAGACTTACAACTGGGGCAGAGCCCAGGGCCAGAACTAGGGCAGATGAACCATGGAGGGTTGCCAATCTCTAGGAGGCACCTGGAAATCCCCCACTATTACAACTGATCTCCAGTTAATAGCAATCAGTTCCCCTGGAGAAAATAGCTCATTTGGAAAATGGGCCCCCATGTCATTATACCTGCTGAGATCCCTCCCTCCCTCAAACCCCGCCCTCCCCTGGCATCACCCCAAAATTTCCCAGCCAGGAGCTGGCAAGCCTAACACCTAGAAGCCCTGTCAGGGAGGGGACCGGTGCATTAGGGAGAGAGAAATACAGAGGAAGAAAAAAGGGGGGTGGTGGCAAAGACACAAGAAAAAGTCAAGGAATGGTCCTGTTTCTGGAAGAGACTAATTTCCTTCACTGTCACCCACTCCAAGCTGACCAGAAACTCACAGGACCGCTTACTTGGCTTAGCAGGAACATCTCTGTTCACAGCGGCCATGGCCGTGGGCGCAGTCCCCTTGTTCTCCGTTGTGGCTGCCCAGACTGAGGTAGTCAAGATGGCTGGGTAGTCAGGGATCC
>NW_015175430.1:0-19164 GCF_001447785.1 Gekko japonicus
GACTCAGCAGTGTTCTGTGTTTACTTTCTACTGGTCCCAGATCTTTAAATCCATCACAGGAGGTTTTAGACCAAAAGCAAATAAACAAATAAGCGCTCTTCAAGGTTGCCAGACAAAGAAAATTGAAAAATGTTTCCCTAATGCATCAGAATGAAACTTATTCTCTAAAACAACATACATGCCTCTTAGGGGCAGGCTACGCAATACAGTTTGGGGGGATGTTGGACCTGATTCACTATGCCTGCAGCCATGCAGCAGCTGTGGGGGGCTGTCATTTTAAAAATGGGCAGAAGCTCAGTTCAGCTCAGAACTGAGGCATGGGAGAGGAGGCCCACTCTGGCCTCCCCTGTGAAGTTTTCCAGAGCTGAAATTATCCTGGGACTGAGACATTTGCATAATTTAGGAGGTGGCTTTTCGCTGTGGTATGCAAGTTTTCAGGTGTGTTGTATAGCAAATGAGAGATTAGGAGAGTGACAAGACTGGGAGAAGAACAAGCCCAAGACTCTTGTTCCCGTTTGAACGGGAAGGTTAAAGGAATGCATCCAGTGTCTAGGTTGCCCAGGGGTAGCAAATTTATCATATTAGTATCCTAAATTTCTCCAAGGAGTTTAGGGGTCCTGCTGGGTTATTTTTCTTTGCAACAGCCCTGTGAGATAGTTTGGAGTGAGAGAGACTCCCTGGCTCAAGGTTCATGGCTGATCCATGATCTTTTCATTCTGCTGTCTCCCAGTGTGTAAATTATTGCAATCTTATTCTGCATATACATTTTCCCATGAAGGAAACATTGTACTTTATGAGAAAAGCAGTCATGTGCGGATTAAATTAGATATGAACATTGGATATCAACATGTGCTTGTTCTTTCACATGCAAAGGGGAGCTGTGGACTGCACTGAAGAGAAGCTAAATTCTGCCATCCCTTGCCTTATTGTGCTATATTATTTATTTATTTTAAAAATAAATAGGAATTAGCATTAGACTAGGAAAAAATGTTGCAGCAGCATATTGTAGCAAAGTAAAAAAGCAGGAAAGGAATGGCTTGACTGAGTCCTTCTTACCTGTATACTTCTACAATATATATATTTGGTCATGTTTGTTGTAGTTACTACAACAGAGTTACTCTCCTTTCTAAGCCTGTATATTTAAATGGATGTAGAAGGCTGTAACTCTGTCTAGGGTTGCACTGTGAATCTTAAGAAACTAATTATGTATAACAGCCACAATTTAGAGCCAAACTAGGTGAGATGGAAGTCCCTAAGTTTGCCCCAGGACACACACACCCCTTTTCCAGAACGAGTTCTCATTTGGGAATTCCTTTAAACTGCACTCTGGGCCCCCGATTCTGGTCAAGACCAATGTGGTACAAGGGGAGGACAGGAACTTGTGTTTCCAATCCAAAATGGCGGTGGTGGGGGTGTACGGGCAACTAACACCCCCCCATGCCATTTGGGGTTAGAAAGAGAGCATTGGGAAGATGCAGGACCAGAGCTAGGTCCATGCAGTACAGTTTAAAGGAATTCTCAACTAGGAATGGACTCTTTAAAATGGCAGTAAGTTCCCTGGTCCCTTAGTTTACAGTGCAAGTTTACCCAGAGTCCTGTTCAAGTCATCTCAATGGAACCTGAAACTTTTGTGGAAAAGTTTTTAGGATTACACTGAAAATCACAGAACCAGCAATAAGAAATCATATTGCAAGATGTGGAAAAAATAGTGCAGTGGTGGCTGCCGCCAAGCTCAGTGGAGGGAGTAAGTTGCCAGTGGCCTGGCCCCAGCATGTTCTCCTCTATCAGGTGGCCTAACAGGTAGGATTGCCAACTCCAGGTTGGGAAATTCCTGGGGATTTGGGGGTTGAGCCTGGAGGTTGCAGAGGGGCCCGTGCTAGGAACCATTTCCTCCGGGGGAACTGATCTCTGTAGTCTGGGGATCAGTTGCAATTCTGGGAGATCTCCAGGCCTCACCTGGTGGTTGGAAACACTACTGACGGTTGAGGGGCTGGGACATTTTTCCAGGGCCATTTTGGCCTCCCAGTCCACCCCTGCTTCCTTCTACGTGGCTTGGGTTGCTAGCCCTATCTTGGGTGTGCAGACACAAGTGGGAATCACATTGTGATATCACCATAGAGATATTTTTTTTTGCCACAGAGATCGGGAGGATTCCTGGATCATTGTACAATGTGGTAACATCACTTCTATTTTCTCGGGACAGAAATGATGTTGCTGCATTGCATGATCCACTTGGCCCATCCTTTTTGCTCCTGCTGCTCAACAGAAGCCGGGGGAGGAAGGACAGGAGATTGTCTGGCATCCCTACCCATGGTTTTGCTTTACAGATACTAAGGCTTGACCATTTTGTTATAGTTGCCTAGCACCTCCCAAAATGGTCACTGAGATCTCAGTGGACAGTCTTTCTACAGAATGCTGTTTCTACAGCTCCAGGTGTTGTTTCTATTATTATTTAACTGATTGATTTGATTTATATCCTGCCCTCCCCACCCTATTATATGGGTGAGTTTTAATTTCCCATTGTACTTTTTTCAATTTCAGATTTTTCTGCAAACCTGGGACTTCCTTCAGGCTGTTAGAGGAATCCCACTTGTTTGTCCTTGATTCTGTTTAGCAGATTTTTTGTCCACACACTATGGTCTGGTTCAGAATTAGATATATGATGTGAAATCATAATTGAGTGACCTTAGAAAGGCAACAGGATCTAGTTGATAGAATCTGGGGAGAGCTTTGCCCGAAGCCATGAATTCAGAGGTTCTCATCATGTGTGTAATAAGAAAACTATCTTGCCAGAGGTGAAACAATTTCTCTTATTGCCCTTACAGTAATGGAGCAATTAGATAAAGCAAACAGAAGGTTACTATGCACAAATGTAAACACCAAGCAAACAGTTTCATGCAGTTGCTTTTCCAGGCTAGGGTAGAGAGTGATGCACTTAATCAGTATTTCATGCTGCTTGTTTTTAAAATGTCGAGTCCACTTGCTTTTGTCAGTTTAAGTGAATAGAGCCAGCATTCCCAGGGATGGCTTCACGTACAGCTGTGGCATCTTGTGGGTGCTGCCAGGGCCACCAGCTGCTGTATGATTCCAATCTAATTCTCTTAATGTTAATAGCAAACAACATTTATTGGAAGAATCCTAACTAACAAATTCATTTAAACACCTATTTAGATATAAACAATTCAAGTCAGCAGAGACCTTCAAGTGCTATTCAGATTTCTCATGTAAATCTGTAATGCATAAACCTGAAAGGTGGAAGGTTTTTATGGCTTCTTTTCATGGTCTGTTTTTAATAGCTTATGTTTATGCTGTTGTGTTATGATTTTACTGTTCTGTTTTCTTCGTGAGCCACCTTAAGTAAGTCTTTGGAGAGGCAGCGTATACATTTTCTAAAGAAATACAGGAAGAAGCAGGTGTCAATCAGGGTAAATTGATTTTAGGAGGCTCAGGTGTGTTCGTAAAGGGTCATTGATTGGAAATCCGTGTTCCAGAACTTCTAAAACCCCTTATATGTTCTTCTCTCTTGGCTGCAGTATGATCTCTCTATAATACTTTGGGCTACACTCCCTTCCCACCATTTTTAATGTGATGTATGTTCCCAATACACATTATATGGCTGTGAGTAAATGGACCACAGCAAAGCTCCAAATGCAAGGGGAAGGGATTAGACACATGATTTAGCATTTATGGACAATAGTTTTCTTGCATTGCCCCCCTCAAACCAGAACTACTGCTTGCTTCAATGGGGAACTATACATATGTTCCCCATAATTTCCAAGGGGTGCTTGAGGTCAGGAAAATGGTATGGGGGAGAAAAGTTACCTTGCACAGGAAACCTCATCCAGACTGATGGTCCATCAGCTGATATTTACAAATAAAATAAGCTTTGGGGCACATAGCCACAGATCTTCCAGTGTTTCACCTTATTTAACCTTATACATGTGTAAATATGGCTGGAAAAGAAGAAAAGGAGGGGGAGGAGATGATGATGATGATGGAGGAGATGGAGATGATTGGATTTATACCCCATCCTTCACTTGGAGTCTCAGAGCGGCTTACAAACTCCTTTCCCGTCCCCTCCCCACAACAGACACCCTGTGAGGTAGGCGGGGCTGAGAGAACGCTTGACAGAAACTGCCATTTCAAGGACAGTTCTGACAGAACAATGGCTTGCCCAAGGTCATCCAGCAGCTGCAAGTGGAGGAGTAGGTAATCAAACCCAGGTCTCCCAGATTAAAGTCCACACACTTAACCACTGCACCAAACTGGCTCCCCCTCCACTTTAAAAATAGTCCACATTTTCAGAATGCTTACTTCTGCATCTGTCATCAAATTCTTTTTCTTGCACCTTGTATTTGGGTATTCAGGTAATGCAGGGTTCACAGGTTCCAATTCCAATTCCCAACTCATCCAGAGAACTCACTGGGCAGCCTTGGGCCTATCAATTACCTTATCCTCTAGCCTACCTCACAGGATTGATAGGAGCTAAAATGCTACTCTGCATTCCTATGTAGTGTTCCTCCAGTCTTAAACTGCTAACGCCCCCTAGGATTGCACCGTAAAGCAGCCTGGAGAAAAACAGGATATATAAAAAACAAATAATAGATTACACTGTAGAACACACAGATTAAATGTTGCTTCAGGTGCTCAAAGGTGTCAGAATACCCAAAGCACTGTGCAGATACAGACATCAGAATTACTGAAAAAAAGAGCAGGTTATTAACTAGGGGTGATGGAAGAGCTGCACTCTGGCTGGCTTCCCTGAGAGCTGACAACGTTTCTGTTTGCAAACACAAGCTCTGCTGAAGCGGCACTAAAGAGGGACTGAAGAGGCGGGGCAAGGCAAGCTGGGGAAATGGAAAGGAACCCTTCTAATCTGTGCATGAGGACTCTGTGTTTGGGGGTGAGGAAAGTCCCCACTACAGAATGCCAAGTATTATTTTCAAATGTTTCCTGAAGGATTATTATTATTTTATTTAAAATGGCACTCTTTTGTTTTAAGCATTTAATCTACCACTTTGTTTACTGCACAGGAATTTTGCAGTCAGGCATATGAATGTTGGTTTTAAGCCAAGTTGAAATTGTAACAAGAGGATCAGGCATTTCATACTTGGCTTCCAAAAAAAAAAAACAACCCCTTAAAAAGAGGTGTGTAAATGAGCACAGAGGAGATCACCCTGGAATTTCTTCAGAGGTCAGAGATGGGGCCAGTGAGCACCTTGGCACTTTAGTGGGAAGCAAGCCAGAAAGAGATGTCTCTCATTTGGCTGTTACAGACACACCTCGGGGATTATGCACATGTTCTGCCGATGACTGAAGTCAAGAAAGCCACTCTTTTAGTGACATTGAAAATAACCTTCAAGACAATGTTTTACTTACTTACAGCTCTTGTGGTTTTCAAAACCACCTTTGTCAATGTCTCAGCTCAGCAGCACTGGAATTGTCCCAGGGGATCTCAAATGCAGCATGAAAATTCCACTTGTACAGGTAAGCGAATTGGTTTCTCAACATCAGATCAAATATTTAAATAGTCAGAACGTCTTTAATCTGTATTTCTGTGAACTGTGCCTTTGTTAGATGGATAATGTTTTTGTCACTATACAATTGGTATACATGTTTTCAGAAGTTAAAAATATATGTTTAGCTATGAACCATTCTTGGTAAGCTTCCAGTGGAATAAAAACAGGTGTTTCAAGCCTTCACCCAAGAGTCTTCAACTGGTAAATGGAAAACAACTGCATATATGATAAATATCTGGGTAGTACTTTTTATAAAAACATTCTCATGCTTACTGCAAAAAAGAAATTTGAGAGAATGTTCATGCCTACCCATTACATTTAATAACTATTACTTGAGGAATTGCTCAGACTTCTGAGGCTATAGCTATGCTACAAATATATATCACTTTAATAGTCATATTCCCCACCCCACCTGAATTCTGGGAACTTTAATGGAGAACTCTAATCCAGACTCACAGAATACAATTCCTAGGGACTGTTGTGGAGAAGAAATGACTGTTAAACTGGTTTAAGTTTTTAGTGCAAATACAGCAGGTGTAGTGCCTGAATTCTCTCTAGAAGCTAAAATGACCAAACTGAGGCTATCACATTTTGGTCATACTGTGAGAAGACAAGAATCACTGGAAAAGGCAATATGCTAGAAAATGTTGACGGCAACAGGAAAAGAGGAAGACCCAATATGAGATGGATTCACTTAATCAAGGAAGCCTACAGGCCTCAGTTTGCAAGACCTGGGCAAAGCTGTCAATGACAGGATGTTTTGGAGGTCAATTCATAGGGTTGCTATAAGTGGCCTTGACACTTCACTCACACACACACACACAGTGCCAACCAAGAGTAAGTACACTGATACAATAACAGAGTAGTAAATAATTTTGGGGTAGATTGTTCATCCTTCCTTGAGATGATTAAGAATGGCAGTTAGTTATGATAGAGCTTCAGTCAGCAGCCTTCCTTTGTAGCTGAACAGGAAATGATCCATCAGCTCCAATTCCACAGTGATGCATGCTCCAGAGCTCCTTATCCATCATAGACATTACACAAGAAATTATGACTGGGATGTTTTTATGTACTTAGCTGAGCACAACATTAAAAAACTGGATGGTCCTCTGATTCTGATGTGGCCAATGGAGTCTTAATATAAGAGCAAGAAGCTGCTTTGTCGCATGGGTTAGTGACAGAATTTCCTGCTTTTAACTACAGACGAGATCCTAGCATCATTTCAACCTGTCTTTTCCCATCTCCATGGTGCTATTTTTGCTGTTCATTTCAGTCAACTAATGGCCACTAGGTATCTCTTAGTGGGGAATACCCTGTTTCCCTTGGGCATTTCTTTTTTGGGCCAATGTGACAGAATTAACAAATAGACATAACAACAAAAAACAACATTAGATCACAAGTAAGGTAGTTCCATTTAACTACCTTACTTGTGATCTGGTGTTATTTCTTGTTGTTGTGACTCATATTTGCTTGTACCAGCCTGGTGTTTTTTTTTTTTTTTTTTTTTTTGAGGTCTCTGTTGCCAGAAGGCCCTTAGGATTGTTAATTGAAAGAATTTCAATTTCTGCTTTCTCTGCTGCAATGCTGGCAGCCCAACTTCATGCAAACACAAGTCTTGGGAACAACACATTTAATCTGATCCCAGGCCTCTCCTCCAAGTCCTTCCTTTCTACATTTTATGAATATGATCTTTAAAGAGACAACAACTTGTCATTGGTTTCTCTTAACTCAGATTTGTTTTATGATACTGCCCAGTAATGGAATTGTTTCATCCCCATTGCAACCCAAAAAATTCCAAGGAACTTCAGTGAGGTGGGAAATATATGAAGGTAGACTTTGACTCCAGAATGCAGTGGTTTGGTCTCTGCTTGGCTGCCGTGCATGCTAATGCTTTGCTTTCTTTAATCAGGACATTTTTTCGGACTCTCAGTGAAGGAGTCTACTTGTGTACAATGGCACTAAGAACTCACTGCCAGCATAGCAATGACATGATTCATTGTTTTTACTCATTCTCAAGACAGTCTCTGCTGAGAGTGCATAAAGACGTCTTTGAGCCTTCAGCAAGACTTCATTCTTTCTTTCAGTGCTGCCTGTTGGGCCATTGTGTTCCTTAAGAGGATTTATTTAACACATGGAAAGTTATTTCTCATTACAGGGAAATAGTTGTCAGGGTGTATAGAACAGCTGCAGCAAGGTGGCAGCTACCCTTTACTTTGGGTTTAAAGACCGATGATGATGACTAAGACTTGGTTGTACCTGATGGACAAAGTACTTGTGTTTTTTTAAAAAAATTCTTAGGTATTAAGAACATGGCTTTTCTCTTTGCAAAGAAATTAAAGGAGCAGACCTAAGCAGGTCTACTCAGAAATAAATCTCATGGGGATAACTCCCAGGAAAGTGTCTTTAGGATTCAGATCAAAAAGGTTTATTATGAGTTTTGTTGTGCTGTCTTCTTCTGTTGTTTTAAATTTGTTCCTCTAGGGTTGCCTGATCACATTTTCAAATAATTCTGCATGTGCTTGTAGCCTGCAGAATTACCTGGAGCCCTCTAGCCTGTTCTCACAGCTCGATCTATCATATTCAGCATGGGAAGATTATAAAGGGATACACATGTCAAATGTTTGAGTTTTCACTAACTGTTGGGTTGGGAGAGAAAGGAGAGTCAAGTGGCAATAAGGAGGGATTCTTCCCATATCCCAGATGAAGATAACAGACAAATACAAGGATTAAACTATGGTTAAGTAATCACAATATGTACTGTACAACTAATGAAGCTCACTCCACCAATTGTGAAGGTTCCCTAAAAGCCTGGCCCATTGGGTTTCCCAGTGTTTGGGCAACTCTGCCATGGCTCCAAGCTCAACATGGCCACCCTTTGCTTTTCCTTGCCTGCAAGAAACTTGTGCAGATAGAAGCTTCCCCACCATACAGTGTAAACTTGTGCAGAGAGACAACTTCCCCACCGTACAGTGTAAAGGTTCAAGTGATGATGTGCAGTACCAAGGAATTAACTCCAAGCCCCTGTAACCATTCAGTCATGAGTGACTGGTTTGGGTATGTCCTTCCATCTGTCAGTGCCTCAGGGAGCTCACCCATCTAAATATATAGCAAGCACCTAAGCTTCACAACTCCTGCCAACCCCAGTTAGAGCCTCATGAATCTGTCTGGGCCTGTTTATATAGTTCAATTCATCACAAGTGTGAAACAGAAGAAAAAGTATTCTTTTTCTAGGTTGGTCAGATAGGAATTGTAAACATTCCTTCTTGGCCCAGAAGCGACTGGCTGCTAATCCAACAAGGAGAGAAAAGTGGGAAGCTGTGCATTAAAAGTGTACCAGGTAAGGAGGGACAGCTGTATTTCCAGGACACTTCATTGGTTATTATCAGGGGTCATTTCGTAGAAAAAGAGCTAGGGGGACTCATTAGCATAACTCATTAGCATATGCCACACCCCCTGACATCACTGGAAGTGTGTCCTCCCCACAGCCGGCGGCGACCTCCAGCGGGCACCAGCAGGGAGCTCCAGGCCCCGCCCTCCCGCACCTCACCCGGGGGGATGGCGTCCCCCCGCGTCCCCCCCCCAAATGACCCCTGGTTATTATTATTATTATTTATTTGATTTTTATCCCGCCCTCCCGCCGAAGCGGCTCAGGGCGGCTTACAACATTAAAACCAATAAAACAATGCCTCTAAAACAGTCTATAACAGTACACTAAAATCGTAATTTACACACAGTACAACATGCCCATGGCGGCAACTATAAAGTGCTATCATGCTTAGTCCGGGTTGATAAATGCTTGGCGGAATAGCTCCGTCTTCACCGCTCTCCGGAACTGGCAGAGATCCCGGAGAGCGTGGATCTCATAAGTGAGCTGATTCCATAATATTATGCCAGCAGCTGTCACTCTTCCTCATCTCAAAGTCTGGTGCCTGCCATTCTCTGAGGGGGATAGGCTGCACACTCATCCCACAGTAAAAAGGTAAAGCTAAAGGTTCCCTTGCTCGAAAGCCAGTCGAGTCTGACTCTAGGGTTGCGGTGCTCATCTTCAAAGCCGAAGAGCCAGCGCTGTCCGAAGACGTTTCCGTGGTCATGTGGCCGGCATGACTTAACACCAAGGCGCACGGAACGCTGTTACCTTCCCACCCAAGTGGTACTATTTATCTACTTGCAATTTCTTGCTTTCAAACTGCTAGGTTGGCAGGAGCTGGAACTAGAGACGGGAGCTCACTCCATCATGCGGCAACTCGGGTCTTGAACTGCTGAACTACTGACCTTCCACAGCCTGGAGTTCAGCATCTTTACCACTTGAGCCACCGTACTGAGCAGCAAATGTGTATCTCTTGATGGTGGTGGCATCAGTTGATAGTTTGCATAGGTGGACCATTAGACATATAACACCATTGCTAGATCTTTTATGTCTCCTGAAAGTTGGGATTGACATGCTGTTTTATATATAATCCAGTTAGGGCTTTTAACTTGGTAAAATGTAAGAAGGGAACGTGAACTATTTCTTGCAAATGAAACTTCTGAGACTACACAGGAAAAGTCCACTTGAAAACTGCAGAACGTGGGTGTCAAGCTTTATGCTTATTTCTTTGTTGCATTGTTTAATTGAATTATACTTCTGTTTTTCAAATTCAGATTTTTATGCATACCTATAGGCAGATAAAGTTTGAAATATGGACACAGATATTAATGTTGCTTAAGCATTTTAATAGGGAGCTATAGAGCAGCAGATGCAGAGTGAGAGAAGTAGGTGACTTTGGGTCAGTCACAATTTTCTCAGAACTCTGTCAGCCCCACCTACCTCACATAGTGATTGTTGTGGGGAGAAGAAGGGAAGGAGATTGTAAGCCATTTTGAGACTTCTTAGGGTAGAGAGAAGAGGGGTATAAAAACCAACTCTTCTTCATTTAAGCCAGCTGCAACATCCAGCTTGACTTAATGCTTTGTTGCATGTAGTGATTGGTATTGGTCCTGGATGGTTTCACCAGAAATGCTCAGACTACACATGCACCCCTAGGCTTCAAATCAACTGGACTTGAAATAGCAGATAGTGAGGAAGACAGTACTTTATTGCATACAGAAAATTAAGGCAAGGAAAACCAAGAAATTATGGTAGATTGAAAGAGCAATATAAATTTGAGGAAATAGTGAACTGCAAATAACTAGATGGGGCACAAGAATCATATCAGTGTTTGTGAAATGAGCAACAGCCAAACAGATTGATTCCTAATAGAGCTCAACCCAGTTTCACTAGTTATCCCTACCTTAGGCTTGTCCAAAAGTCAGAACTCACCCTTGGTGTTTGGTATAAGGTAGGTTTTGCAATTCCAGGCTGGGAAATTTGTGGAGATTTGGGGATGGCACATGGGGAGGGCAGGGCTGGAGAGGGGAGGTATCTCAGCAGGGTATAATGCCATAGAATCTACCCTCCAGGCAGCCCCGTAGCTAGGGAATTCTTTGGGAGGGGGCCTTGGGGGGCCCCACCAGCTAATTAAATGGAAGTACAGTGCAGGTGGTAAGTTGGAGCACTTTGGGGGCAGCCCCGGAGGGAGGGGGCCCAGAAGAAACACAAGGGGGCCGGGCCCCGTGGGCCCCATGTTAGCTACGGGCCTGCCTCCAGGGGACTTTCTCCAGGGGAACCAATCTCTGTGGTCTGAAGAGTGGTTGCAATTCTGGGAGTTTTACAAGACCCAGCTGGGAGGTACCCTGTGAAGGTACAAAGTGCTGGGGGGGGGAGGTAAGAGGGGAAGGGTAAGAATTGATGTGGCCGTGGGAGTCAATGGGACTGGGTGGCCAGAATCAGAGGAGAATAGTGGCAACCACCAGTGGGCCTTTGGGACCCAGGGGCGCAGGACTTCTTGGAGGTTGCAGAACCATACAGGACCACCCTCCAGTGGGGTTGTGCCTGACACCCATTCCATTGGGCAAGGCTGTCTGCTAGCAGTGGCTGCTGTGGGAGGAGGGGGCATGCTACTGGAGCTACAAGGAATCAACTGGGTACAAGGGAGGCAGGGCTGTCTGTTGGGTGCCTTAAAGATGGTGATGAAACACATGGAGGGTTGTTGGTGGAGAAGAGCTGGGTGGACACTTTGTAATGGGGTATTGGGTGCAGCTAACCACAATGTACTCTAACAGTGTTGCAATAAAGGAAGTTGAGTGGCACAGTTGCAAATCTAAGCTGCTTTGAAACTCCTTATGGTAGAGAAAAGTGGTGTATAAAACCAACTCTTTTTCACTGTGTAAAAGCAGATGCTGGACTAAATGGACCACTGGTCTGATCCAGCAAGGACTCTTCTTATGTATGTAAATCTTAGTTTTTTATTGTAAACCATCTGAATACTTATTAAAGTAAAAGTCAGAGTATTAATGAATTAAACAAATATTCTATGAACTACCAGGAGACCACAATGAAAACTGAGTAAAAGTGGTTCCAAAGTCAACACAAAAGTGTTCCAAAGTCATTAAAATGGTGGTTTAACCCTGAATTATTCTGACTTTGTGATAGAAGTGCAAAGACTGATCCAGTCTGAGTTAGTTTTATGGCATTTCTTGCACTGAAGACTCAAGATAGCCTCAGAAAAAAGCCCCATGGTCCATATTAATCTTTCACTTTTCTTGACTGTTGGCAAAAAGCTACTGTAAACCTAAGAGCTGCATATATTATTTATTTATTTATATATCCAGATTTGTTATTATGGCTTGTTGCCATAGCAAAGCAATGTATGTTCATTACTGATAAAGATATTCATGCTGTGACAGGCAGAATAGTCGTTATCATTAGTTTTCTAAATAGAAGCTGGACAGAGATTCTGAGAGCACATCTTGCTGTCATGGAGGTTAGGGAGGGCATGCACAAGACAAGAAGGAAAGGAGGCAGCCTGAAGGAAGTCCCTTATATTAGCATTCTGGGCAAACAGAAACAGCATCAAGAACAGATGAGAGAAAGGATACAAAGGGATTGAACCTGTCCACTGTAGTAGCTCTACTGCCCCCTCTGGAGTACTGGTGTGCTCGATGGAAAGAGGCATTGCACACCCCTTCACTTCCAACAGCCTGATCCTGGAGAAGTTGAGAAGTAGTGAGGAAGAGGGTCTGAGTGAAGAGGGGATTCCTGCATGGTCCTTGAGGGCTGATGTCCTCTACAGCATTAACCATAGCCTGAATTTTGATGGGCCCTCAGGAAACCAAACCACAGAATACAGCCATTGTCAAGGAGTTTCAGGCCCCTCAAGGAAACCTGTCTATTTCCTTGGAACTCAATATCTTTAATTGTTTGTGGCCCCATCTTAATTTATTACATTTTAATATAAAACATGGAGTCTCTCTCACAATCTCAGATGTCATGAGGGATCATGGAGGTGGCTCAAAAGCATGGCTGCTTACCCAGGGCTCCTTTGGGGGTTGATTTCTATGTACATCACATAGAATTTAATGGGATCAATGCACAACTACAGTGAAATATTCATCCAAGACCAGGAAATACTGTAACTCCAAGAAAGGATGGTTACCAACCTCCCAGCTGTGCTCCCTCCCATCTTCAAACCCCACCTTCCCCAGGCTTCAGCCCCAAAGTCTCCATGAATTTCCCAACCCAGATCTGGCAAACCTACATTCATAAGATTCTAGCATCTGGAAAGAAACATTATTTTAGATTGAAGAGGCCAAGAATCAGTGGCAGAGCACATAGCTTTGTATGTGTAAAATTGGAGGTTCAATCCCTAGTGGTAATCCCTAGTGTAATTGGCGAACCTCTGGCACGGGTGCCAGAGGTGGCACTCAGAGCCCTCTCTGTGGGCACGCGTGCCATCGCCCCAGCAAGGCCCAGACCATCATTAAAGTGTTGAATTCTCTGCCAAATAATTTTAAGTAAATGAAAGCATTTGGGATTGCTTTCCTTACTTTGTTTGAATCATCTTAAATTAATGTATGAGTTGTTTTTTCTAAAGTAAAACCTCAGTATTCAGGTTAAATTGCCGTGTTGGCACTTTGCGATAAATAAGTGGGTTTTGGGTCGCAGATTGGGCACTCGGTCTCTAAAAGGTTCGCCATCACTGCTCCAACTAAACAGATCATAAGCAGCAGGTGTTGGGAAAGGTAATTTTGTTTTGAAGATTATGGAGAGCTGTTGCCAGCAGACTAAGCAATAGTAAGCTAGGTGGACCAGTGGTCTGAAATTATATAAGAAAGCCTCACTTGTTTCAGCTTGATCTACACAGAGACAGGTCTAGAATTTGACAAACTGTTGGATACTTTGCTATAAGTAATTGCTTTGCAGATATTGGTGAATGTCTGAAAGGGAGACTTAGCAACTGTGTTCAAAATTGTGTCAATATTCCCGAATTCTATATCCGCTCCACTATGCCAAGCTATAAGTTGGGTAATGGAACAAAGCACAAAAACCACTGACTAGAGATAACCAATATATGAAATGTGTAATAATAATTCAATAATGCAAAAATATAATTATATAACAATATTGGCCCAGGTGTAACCAAGATACAGAAAGAAGAATAAATGGAAAAATAAAGTCCCAAGTATTTTACTGTGTCTCACTTTGTAATATCAAAGTCCAATTTGATGTGCAATTCATCATGGAGTGGACATTTCAGAAGTTCCATAAGCCATAAAAAGCCATGACACGTAGTCCGGATGCTGGCTGCCGCATTTCGAGTTGTTCTTATTCAAAAGCAATAGGCTATAAGGGAACTCAATCTCAGTAGATGGCACATAGAAAGCCAGTATAATCAGTCAAGAAGGATTATGGGTAGTTGTAGTTCTTTAATTTTGCAGCACAAGTCCACATATTTTAAATATTTTTACATGCAAACAGTGGGCAAGCTTCTTTATGAATGCAGAAGTTGCTCTTATAAACTGAACTTTCCAAATATTTTGCAATGTACATCAAAGTAGTAATCATCCTCTCTCTTATGTTGTAGTGAATCAAGTATCAGCCACAATTTACCAAATAAATTAAAACATAAATTAGTCAAGGGTAGTGAGTTGAGGACAGAAACACATATGTCCTGGCACATCACAAGAATTACATGTTTTGATCTCACATACCTATAGAAAATGGGTCAATACCAATCTAAATTTTGAGACAAAGTTTCTCTTCATATCAGTTAATATTTCATTGTGTGCCACTAAAAATATCCAGGGTTAGATCCAGACCACAGAGTTTTATTGGTAGCCAATCTCATTATATAACTTGTGCATCTGACAAAGTGGATTCTGGCTTATCTGTGAACTTAGTCATCTGTCCTGTCTGTCTGTCTTTAGATCCTACACCATTCCTAGTTTTCAGCCAAGGAAATGCAGTTTTTAGAGTAGATACAGAGGGGACCAATCACAAGAGAGTGGTGACCCACACTGGCTTATCAGCACTGATAGATTTCCATTATGAAGATGGACAAGTTTATTGGATAGATGCGCAAGAAGGTCTTCTCCAACGAGTACACCTGAACGGCTCAAATCGGGAGGTAATGGAATTCTCAAAATTCTCTGTGGCAAGTGAGATTCACAATGTTGTATAAAGATCCCTTCTCTCCCTGTTGTTCAAAGGAGAGGGATTTATTTTCATCTGTATTCTGTGCATGAGAATGATGTTGAAAGAGGTTTTGGGTTATAACTGCTCACTCTGAAAACACAGGCAAGCCGGGTTATCAGGACATGGCAAAGGGCCCAAATTAGTGTACAAAAGGTATAACTAGCTATTAATGTATGGCAGAAAATGTTTCTGAAGTTCAGCTCAGTAAGCCCTGCTGCCACATGCATGGTTACTAGGAAGTGCTAATAAGATGGGTTTACTTATAAGAAAACATTTATGTTTTATAGTGTGTATGTTTTGTAGTGCCTGTCAAAGACGTGTTTCTGACCCACCGCATCTTCGCGAGGATGATTTGATTCCCCTTTCCCCAGACCTGGGATCCTAGAACAAATCCCCTTCTGATAGTTTGATGGAGACTGGGATTGGACTCTCACATATGTAGTAGAACACACCAATAAAAGCAACAGGCTTTATTGAAAAGATTTTGAAAATAGTTCAGGCTTAGGCATAAGGCAAGAATAAGCAGATGCAATAAAACAACAAAATCTATCTTCCTGCATATGCATACATATACGAAGGCAGGCAGGTTACAACATCTTCATATGAGCATAAGTAACAAATATGCAGATTGGAGATGCAGTGAGATGGTCCCTGGCCATGATGGTATTAGTGAGCCATGTTTGAAAAAAACTTGTGCCTGATGGTTATAAGCAAACTTTATAGGAAACTGGACCACTGACACCCCCCCCCGACCAGTACAAGCCAATTAAGAACATCATCCAAAAGATTATTCTCAAAGAAGAGCAAGATTCCTCCTGCCCATCTGAGAGTAGTTAAGTCAGATTGCATTTATTTTCAAAGGAGCAATTTCAAGCTTTTCATCTTGGCTTGGGAACACTGGAAGAGTGGTAAGCATTTGATATGAAACTCTCCCCATGTTATTCTTTAACACTTGAATGGCACATCAGAAAATAGGCTGTTGCTTTAAATTTATGATATGGCCAAATGCTGATGTCTGCACTGTCAGGTTGATTAATACAGAGGTGACCATCTCTTTTGACAGTGCCATCCTAAGCATTGTTACACGCTTCAAAGCCCATTGCCTTTAGTGTTTTCCACAGTTTCCCCACTGCTGGCTGCCAGTACAGGACATTGGCAACAGGACTTGCACATGACAGGTATAAGTTACATGAGTTCCAATGCCTTACAACACCCAAAAGAGTGATGCAACCTGCAATACAATATTTCTTGTTGTAGATAATTTACTATACAGGAAAAGATATCTCTGGATTTGCTGTAGATTGGATAAACCAAGGCATTTATTTGGCTCACTACCAGAAGACCACCATTGAGGCAATAAGCTTGAATGGAAACCATTCCCGAATCCTTTTCAAAGATGAACATCATCCCACAAGCATTGCAGTTGATCCAGGCAAAAGGTAACTGAGATGGCTCTCAGAGAGATTGCTGCTCAGTAAATGAAACATTCCAACGTAATATCTGAATGGTTGTGAGGCAGGGTGTTCGTAGCATGCTCCTTTAAGTAAAGCAGAATTATTATTGCCAGTTTACAATTTTAGAAGGTTCACATTTTTGCATCAAAGTATGACACTTAAATGTGCAGGCTGTTTAGAAAGCATCCAGTAAACTGAGAAAAACTTTTAAAGGACTATAAGAAAGAGTTTACTGGTATTCCTTAAGATTGGTGGCTGTCATCCTTTGGCAGTCTCCCCCCCCCCCAAATAGTGCAATCCTAAACAGAATGTCATCCTTTAAGCTCTTTGACTTTAATGGACTTTAAAAATGTGAGTCTAATTAGGGCCGTATTGTAAATAGCCTTTGAAAGGTCTGCATCATCCAAGTGACAGACACCAATTTTTTGGCGGGGGGAGGAACCAGTAATTTTACAAAAGGGGACTCAACAGAAAAATGTTCAGTCCGTCTTTCAGGAAATTATCTTCCAGAACAAAATAATGACCAATCAATTATAAATACTTTTTTTATTTTAAGTTATTTATTAAATTATGTATAGCCTGCTTTGTCATTGAGATTGAAGGCAAATTACCCAATGTAATTCAGTGCAACCAACAGAAAAAGACATCTGATAAATGAAATAATAGGACTAGGTACCAGGATTTAACCTGAGTACTGAAAATAGGTTTTCATATACTTTATAGAAGGCTTATGTGATCTGCTGGATTGCCATTGAAAATTTTAATAACAAAAAATGATTTGTCCCCTACAGTTTTTTATTTTGGTCTTCCATTGGTGATGTTGGGTGCATCTACAGAGCAGTCTTGAATGGAAAAGAGGTATGGAATGTTTTGAGGAGTGTGGGGAAAATCAAAGCTATTGCACTGGATTTTATTGATGAGAGGATCTTCTGGATTCAGTATGCTAATGATGACACTTCCCACATTGGAACCTGTGACTATGATGGTGGTTCTGTCCATTTACTCAAGCAGGCTGTGAGGTATGTTTTAGAAAGCAAGTGTCAAACCTGAAAATTCATAGTCCAACTCAGGCTGGTATATGCTTGGATGTAGATTTCTTCTGCACATGTATCCCTAAACTGGATGAACAACTGTGTGTATAAACATGTCACATTTGTGTTATAACTTCTGATCCAACTGCCAGAGCTGCACAGATAGCCAATGTGGTGTAGTGCTTAGAAGGAATTGGGAGGAACTTGCCGGGGAGCAGTCATTTGATTCCACCAGCCTTTGCTTTCTCCCCTGTCCCCGCCCCCCCAGAAGAGGTCTTCTCTCAGGGGGTTTTCAGATTGCAGCCATATCTTGCATTTTTGAATGTGTTGTGCAGCTTCTGATGCCATCAGTATGATTCCTTCAGACTTCCCTTCAGGAGTTCCATCTGTTTGGGGGGGGGTGTTTGTGGGATTTTTGCACATGCATTGGAGCATTTCAGCAGCCTAGTTCACTCTGCGTTCTTTTCATGAGAGTAGCTCCATTTACTCTTGTGTAAAGCACAGTAGCTGAAGCACAAAAGATAATTTATTTGCACCATTATTGGCTTTAGTATTGAAGAGGGGAACATAATCCCGGCTCAGGCTGGAGAGAGAGGTAGAAACCAGTCCAGAGAGAGAGAGAGAGAGAGAAAGAGAGAGAGAGGGAGAAAGAGAGAGAGAGGAGCACTTGTAAGGCAGCGCAGAGGAAGCTGCCTCAGTGCAGGCACTTTTACTTTTTGCTATTGAGATGCAAATTTTTTTAAAAAACCACACCCACCTCAATCTGCCCTTTCTGGGCGGGTTTTGGCAGGCTGGTGGGTTTGCCAGAAGTCACCAATATGAAAAAGTTAGTTCAGATTATTGAGCAAAGGCTTTGTTGTGAATACATTTTGCTCCCCCCCCCAAATAAAGTGTGAGAGAAACCAGTTTCATTAGGAAAGGGGTAAAAATGGGAAATATATGAGAGAGCCCCTTGCACGTCGGCGTCGGTTTTGGATCATTTTGACCTGCTCAGTCTTGAGGAAGTTGACAGACTACTTGTAGCTGTACGCCCAACCACATGCTCCCTTGATCCGTGCCCTTCCTGGCTCATCAAAGCGGGCCATGAGGGGTTTCGAGGAGCGCTTAGGGAGATTATCAACAAATCCCTCGCGGAGGGATTGTTCCCAGGAGCTCTCAAGGAGGCGATGGTCCGCCCTCTCTTGAAAAAACCAACCTTAGACCCGGCCAAATTGGACAACTATTGGCCGGTGTCCAATTTGCCCTATTTGGGTAAATTGATTGAGAGGGCGGTGGTGGTACAGCTGCAGGGTTTTCTGGATGACGCTTCTACTCTTGATCCCTTCCAGTCCGGCTTCCGCCCGGGTCACGGGACGGAGACGGCGTTGGTCGCTCTTACTGACGACCTCCGTAGGCACCTGGATCGGGGCGGTTCGGCGGTGCTGCTGTTGCTAGACCTGTCGGCTGCGTTCGACATGGTCGACCACCAGCTGCTCGCCCACCGCCTCACCGACGTGGGAATACAGGGACTGGCTTTACAGTGGCTTGTCTCTTTTCTCCAGGGTCGGGGACAAAGGGTGGTGCTTGGGGAACAGCAGTCCGGGAGGCGCCCTCTTGAGTGTGGCGTT
>NW_015175430.1:20123-63934 GCF_001447785.1 Gekko japonicus
AGTGTTAGCCGCCCTGAGCCCGTTCGCGGGATGGGCGGGATATAAATATAATTAATAAATAATAATAAATAAATAAATTAAGAGTGCTAGGATGTTTATGAAGCTGCGTGAACATGAGGAAAAAACACACATTTACATCGGGTGATGCAAGTGGATTTTAAGGTCATGTGAAAGACCCCCCCTCTCTTTGTCCCTCCCCCACCCACTCTCTTACTTTCTCTCATTCTCTTTCTCCTTTTCTCCATGTCTGCTGTCACTCCTTCTGTTAAATACTGGGTTCTGGATGCATCACAGTGATTTCAGGAACACAACAAGGACAACCAGCAGGGTTTGAGCCCTGCTTATAAAGCATGCACACCCCACACCCACCCACTCCCAAGGACAGGCTATTTACATTACACTGCTTATGGTCAGGTATTGTTCTTGGGGAGCAAGCTCACCCAGTTCAAGGTCCACATTCAGGGATGGCTTAGGCTCAATACATAACACCTTCTCTCTGTTTCCCCATTCCACCAACCCATCATTCTTAATCTCAGTCTCTTTTTTTGTCTCCCCTGCCCCTCATCACTTACTTGGATCCCCCTACTGGCACCACTGCTGCTCCCTCCCATCATGCACCGCTGTTGGGTTCTCTGCCCACAGTGCCACTGCATTATCTCCTCACAGGCTGATGAGAAGAGATGGTGGGGAGATTAAACCCCCTCATCCAATTCTGGTAAATTTCAGATTTTTCTGAAAACCTGTAGGAATCCTCCACATTTGGAGAAGAATGTTTCTTCTGTCAATGTAGCGCCAATCCAAGGATTTCAGTATCTGCAGATGGAGCCACAGTTGACTATTAGAATATACAAATGGGTCCCCACAAGAAACTTGCTGGAGTGGCCATCTCATTCCCCCTCCTTTTGTTTCTTTCTCTCCCCCCACTACTGTTAGTATTTCTCTATTTTTCTCCCTTCCTGACCCCTTCTCTTACTTTCTCCCCCCCTCTCTCTCCTTCTGTGTCTCTCACCCAATCACATACTCTTTTGGCTTCAACAACAGTGGCAGCAACTTCCCTGCCCATGTGGCCTCCCACCAGGCAACTTTGCTGCCTCAACAGTGGTGGCGACTCCCCCACCTGGCTGCTTTGGCAACTCAATAGCGGCAGCAGCAACTCCCCTGCCTGCTTGGCCCCTTTGCTGCCTGCCTGATGTATTGGAGCTTTCTCTGCACTTATACAGACTAGTGTTGTTTTGGGGAAGATTTAACCCACCCTCCATTTTGTAAAGTTTTAAGATTTGTTGCAAACCTGATGGGTCCCCCCAAATTTGCAGAAAAATCTATTTACTGTCTCTGTGCCCCTGATCCTCAGATTTAAGTATCCTCACATGGGGCCATAGTTGCCTGTAAGAATATGTGATGATGATGACATAACAGCATGGGCTGCTAATAATGGATAGATTATAAATGGTTTGTTTAGGGGTACTGATTCCAGGCTACTTGCCCCTGTTCATCCTCATTCTCTGTCTCTCTGCTTCAAATGTAGAATATGGAGGCTATTAGAAGGGTTCAGACTACAAAAATTTTCAGGCTCTTGTCTACCACAGTTAGATTTTCAGAAATCGAGCTGCTGTTCCAAAGGCAATGATTATTTGTTAGTTTTTGCAGCAACAGTAAGAATTTCAACTTTAAAAAACTTTACAAGCCATGCAGTACAAATTAAAAGGTCATAACAACATACAATGATCTACACCTTTGTTAAGATATATTTATGAAACACTGTAGAGCAAGTCATGAACCAAATACTTGCTTTTGTTCAGGTAAGACAGCATGATTTTGTATATATCTGTGAGGACCTTGAAGGAATGAGTTAATTGGTAGTAGCCAGCATGGGTTTATCAAGAATAAGTCATGCCAGACCAACCTTATCTTCTTTTTTGACAGAGTTACTAAAATGGTTGACTCTGGCAATGCTGTGGACATAGTATATCTAGATTTCAGTAAAGCATTTGACAAAGTTTCTCATTATATCCTTGAGGATAAGCTGGTTAAATGTGGGCTGGATGGTGCAACCGTTGGATGGATTCATGGTTGGTTGAAAAATCATACCCAATGAGTGCTCGTAAATGGCTCTGCATCTATGTGGAGGGAAGTCTTGAGTGGAGTGCCACAGGGCTTGATCCTGGGCCCAGTGTTGTTCAGTGTTTTTATAAATAACTTGGAGGAAGACATAGAGGGGATGCTTATCAAATTTGCAGATGACATGAGCTTCTGGTTCATGGCAGCTTGCTCTTGGACACGTCCCATCGACCCTCCGATGGCAATGCGCCAAGCCGAGGCAATCAGGAGGGGTCTTGGCTGGTTCCAGACCACCACAGAGTCTCTGTAGGAGACTATCAGCCTGGGGAGCTGGGATAAGCCTCTCCCAAGGCGACAGCTAAGGGATCAAGGCTTGCCTGTCCCCGAGAGGTCCTGACACTGCAGAGTCAGTATGGCGATGAGAGCCAACCTCCGGATGAGCAGACAAGAAAATAAGTGAAAATAACCCCGGCAATAATGGAACTCGTTTAAACAGTGAGTTAATCAAACCTCTTTATAAGCAAAGAAGTCTTGGCTTGCTAGATTTACCGGAGAAAGAGCGGTGTGTGGGGAAGGGTTGGAGATCCCCCCCAAAAAAACAGAGCGGTCTCTAAGTGGCACAAAAAGGAAAGAAAGAATGAAACTTACTGCTCGAGACTTCATTTAAGCTTGAAAGCTATATTTTAAGCCCAAGAATGTGGAATTCAGAGAAACTTTAATTTAAAACTAAAACTTTTCTTCACTGTAAACAAATGGCTGGGAGGGCGAGGAGAATGGCGGCAGAAAAGAAACTTCCACCAGGAAGTACTACACCAATGACTCCCAGTCAGCCACAGGAAATGACTGCAGACTTTCCCAATATGCTTGCTGCAGCACTGTGCCCTCTGCTGGACCAGATGTCTACAATTAATACCAAGCTGGATTCCATCCAAAAGCAACTTACCCAAATGGAAAAAAGAGCCAATAAGACAGATAAAAGGATCGAGAAAGTTGAAACAAGGACTATTGATATTAAGCAACAACTAAAAGATGTTAAGAAGGAAAGAAATATGGATAAAAATCAACTACTTCAACTTCAGCTTGATAAATCTATGCATGTTCTGCGCTTCCAAGGAGTTCCTGAACAGAAGGGAGAAAACATAAAAACAACGATAAGTGGAGTGATAGTTTCCATTTCAGACCTTAAACAGGAGGATCTACAAAGTGACATGGACTTGGCATACTATACTTACCCTGATTTTATAAGAAAAAATAAACTGCCTGGTGAAATTTACATTAAATTCTCAAGGAGAACAATGAGAGACAATGTTTTAAAAGTTACTGTGGGGAAAACACTTAAAATCAACAAAGAAGAAATTAAAATTCTGAAAGACATTCCATTTGAGATCCAGAAACGAAGATGACAGTATAAAGACTCAATTCTTTTGCTACAAGACAAAGCAATAACCTACAGATGGAGCTTCCCAGAAGGAATTATGTTCAAATTCAATGACAAGAAAGTTAAAATTATCTCTGTCCAAAAGGCCAAGAACTTTTTGAAAAAACAATTGGGCAGAGATAAAGACGAGGACCCTAATCTGGAAGAAGTAGAGAAACCCAGTGGGGAAGAATCGGATAATTCTTCAAGTGATTCCAGCAGTTCAATGTCAGAGTCTGAGAAAGTAGAAGCAGCGCCCAAAACTCCAAAAGTGAAGAAAAAGCCAAAGAGATAAACGTTTTCCCCCCTCTGGATTACAATATTACTTGACTTAAGCGTAATTAAGCTTTAATCAATAGAAGTTTGATCTCTCTGCTTATATAATTCTATGTTTATCATAATATCAATATTATTGCAGGAGTGATGTATGCATATGTTGGCTTACAAATATTCTTGTCATAAGTTAGTGATAGGTTTTCCCTTGTAACCTTACCTTTAGAATGTAGGATATAGTTTATAAAATCAATAAAATATTATATTAAAAAATTGCAGATGACACGAAGCTGGGTGGAATTGCTAATTCTGAAGAAGACAGAGTCAGGATTCAAAATGATCTAGATAGGCTGGAACAGTAGGGTGAGACAAATAAAATGAATTTCAATAGAAATAAGTGCAAAGTCCTACACTTAGGTACAAAAATCAAAGGCACAGATATAGAATGAGAGGGACTTGACAGCAGCACATGTGAAAGGGATCTAGGTGTTCTGGTTGATCACAAGCTAAACATGAGCCTGCAGTGTGATGTGACTGCGAAGAAAGCTAATGCAATCTTAGGATGCATTAACTGAAGCATTGTGTCCAGATCATGGGAGGTGGTAGTTCCGCTCCATTCTGCTATGGTCAGGCCTCTCCTGGAGTACTGTGTCCAGTTTTGGGCACCACATTTTAGGAAGGATGTTGACAAGCTCAAGTGTGTCCAGAAGAGAGCAACCAGGATGGTGAGAGTGTTGGAATCCAAATCTTATGAGGAAAGGCTGAAAGAGTTGGGAATGTTTAGCCTGGGAAAGAGAAGGCTTAGAGGGGACATGATTGCAGTCTTCAAGTATCTGAAGGGCTGTCATGTAGAAGATGGAGCAAATCTATTGTCTCTTGCTCCGGATTGCAAGAGTAGATCTAACGGGTGAAAATTACAAGGGAGTAGTTACCGGCTAAATATCAGGAGAAACTTCCTAACTGTAACAGTGGTTGAGCAGTGGAATGGACTGCCTCAGGAGGTGGTGGATGCTCCTTCGCTGGACGTTTTCAAGCGGAGGCTGGATGACCATCTTTCGGGTATGTTGTAGGGCTATTTTTCGGCTATGGTCGTGCAGAGTGCAGGGGGTTGGACTAGATGACCTGCAAGATCCCTTCCAACTCTAACATTCTATAATTCTATATATTGAATGTCAAACCATTTTCCATGCACCTCTGAATGAAGTGCCTCTGAGGAAGGGAGCCCTGAATAAATTTTGCCAGAATAAATTTTGTTAGTCTCTAAAGTTACATTAGGAGCTGCGGTGGCTCAAGTGGTTAAGACGCTGAACTGCAGGCTGTGGAAGGTCAGTAGTTCAGCAGTTCGAGACCTGGGTGCCGCATGACGGAGTGAGCTCCCGTCTCTAGTTCCAGCTCCTGCCAACCTAGCAGTTCGAAAGCAAGAAATTGCAAGTAGATAAATAGGTACCATTTCGGTGGGAAGGTAACAGCGTTCCGTGCACCTTGGTGTTTAGTCATGCCGGCCACATGACCCCGGAAACGTCTTCGGACAGCGCTGGCTCTTCGGCTTTGAAACGGAGATGAGCACCGCAACCCTAGAGTCGGATTCGACTGGCTTTCGAGCAAGGGAACCTTGACCTTGACCTTGAAAGTTACATTGAACTCCTGTTTATTGTAATGGACTTAAATGTGAACTTCCTCTGGATTGTGAGATATATGGCTAATATAACGCTTCAGTGGGAGGGTGGGGTAGAAATTTAATAAATAAATAAAATTTTAAAAAATAAAATAAATGAAGTAAATAAGTTGTGTGCTTTCATGAGCTTAAGTAAATAATGGACTCATCTATTTGATTTATGTCTCTTTAGAAAGCAACTCCATGACATATATATCTTTGTGGATGATATGTACTATTCAGAATCAAATGGTACTATCTGGAGAGCCAATAAATACACAGGAAAAGATATAGTTGCAATTAGCCTGCAACCATCATTCCCCTCACCTACTGAGATACTGGTAGTGCATCCATTAAAACAGTCCAACTTTAGAACAGACCATAAAGCATTTGGTAAGTTTGCTGGTAATGGCACTGTTAAATGTGTCAAACTAACTTGAGAAGCTCTATTGATATGCACTTATTAATGTAGCCATCCCCATCATATTGCAAATTCTCTGGACCCCTTTATTCATTCTAGCCATATTCTTTTTGATTTAAATGCTACTGCTATTTGTGCAGCTATATACGTGGATACTTGAGATTAATTCTTGATTACTGGTCCAAAATAAATCTTTCAAATGCCTTCATAATGTTCCAAATGGATTTTCTGGTTTATCATATTAATATTCTTTTTATTCCTGCAGTAACAAAATATCTTAGCTATATAGAGTATGTATAAAATCTGTTTTATTAATCTCACATTTCTAATATCTACTTTCCTAATTTGTAGAGATTTTTATCTGTCGTTAAATATCATTGATAGCTGTGACAGACCTTTTCTACCAACTGGGGGGACCCATGCAGCCTCATATGATTTGGGGGAACCAGGTTTATTTCAAAGTGTAAACCTTCCCTTTAGTTGCTAGATGTTCTTAAATTAGCAAGTGTAAGGCTTTGGGTTCACTGCTGTGAGATACGTTTTGTGGTGAACAAGTAAACAAGGAGATCACCGGGGGGGGGGGAGTTATATATAAATGACAAGGAGGATTTATTTATTTATAGGTGTGGTCCCCCCCCCAAAAAAAACCCCCCACAGATCAGCGGCACAAGTCTCCAGGTAGGCCAAGGAGAAACCTGGCTGAAGACACATACATTTAAGATAGTGAGGGCTTGAGAGTGTAGTCTGAATTCTCTTTAATGCTTTCAGGTACAAACAGCCACTAGATTGGATCTTTTTACACACACAGTACTGACCTGCCCTTTCCCAAGAGTCAGACTAAATGGTACAAGGTCTGCTCATTAACAGGAACAAGCCTAACAATGGGGTGCTCTATTCTCTTGCAGGGTAGAACTTTTTTTTTTTTAGTTTTTTTTATAAATATTTATTTTTTTTAATTGTTTTACACAAATTTTACATATTATCTTTTAACTATGCGTTTACATAGTAGTTTTTCCCCTCCCCCCTCCCCCCTATGCTATCCCAGTGCTTTAGTCCTATATTCCCAGCCACGGGCACAAAGTCCGAATCTTGCTCTGAATGTCTTTTCTTCCTTCTGTCAGTATCCATTCTAGGTAGGTCTTCCACTTCATCGTGATCTCCGTAGTCTTGTCTTTCCATGTGGCCTTACGTTCCAGCTTTTCGATTATGTCGGACTGTATGAGATCAAACAAATAATTATGCCAGATTTCTACTGCAGGGTAGAACTAAACCCATCTGCCACAATGCTAAGCAGAACTACCCTTCCCTCTGTCTGCTTTTTTGCTGAATAGAACAATTACCATGTCAGAACCAGCAATGAATCTAATTAAACATTTACCAAATGTTATATGTATGTATATTTAATGAATAAAGTGTTGAAACATCTTAGTGTTTAAATCACAGTAATAACAATATAAATGTCTATGTATCATCCTAATGATAATCAATCATAGAAGTAAGTCCATCTTGAAAAAATACAAACATAAAGTCCCCTATTTAATCACATTAGTATCCAGAGGAGGACATGAAACAGTGTTAAATAGTCCATAGTATTCCAAACTTGTTCAAAGAGTCTTCCTTAAATTATTCAAGTCAGTGCGGGGGGGGGACACGTCTGTTGATCTTCAAACTTTCAAAGCATCAGCAAAACCAAATCACAAATCTTTATGGACATTTGATAGCATCTGTTTTGAGTCATCTCTTTTTAAAAAACTGATAATCCTTCCCTTCGAGTGCTCATTCTCCACTAATTACAAGATGCATTCATAACGGAACACATTTACCTCCTAATTCACAATGTCTTATTAGAGCGTTTCAAGCTGGGTATAGTGTTCAACTGGCTGGTAGCAGATTAGAGCCCCCCAAATTGGGGGATCCTCCACCCCGACTGGCAGTCTGGCAACCCTATTTACAACTCATAGGATCCTTTTGAGGAGGGTGAGTTGGGCTGGGAGTAGGGATGTGCATTCAGTTCAGATGAACCGAATGCACCACCGAAAAGGACCCATTTGCCCCCCCGCTCCCTCCCGGGCCTGTCTTGGCTTGCCCGCCTGGGCGAGCGGGCCAGGAAACCCCGGGGGGCCCTCTGAGAGCCTTCTCTGAGTCGCCCGCTAAAGCGGGTGGCCCAGAAAAGCAACGAGCCAGGAAAGGGGGGTGGCGGCGGCTCTGGAAGCCTTACCCTGCTCGCCCGCTTCAGTGGGTGGGCCAGGGAGGGCAGCTGGCTCCCTTCCTTGAAGGGAAGACAAATTGCCTTCGCTTCAATGAAGGGAGTGTGCTGCCTCTGCGGCACAACTGGGGGGGATTTAATCTTTAAATCTCTAGTCACGCCGCAGAGGCGGCACACTCCCTTCATTGCAGGGAGCCCAGGCAAGCCCCCCCTTGACTTGCCCAGGTGCCCCTGGCCAAATCTGATTTGGCTGGCCGAAGGAGCCCCGAATCAGCTTTAATTGCCGAATGTGGCATTCAGGGGTCATTCGGCCAGCCAAATCAGATTGGGCCCGATTTGGTCGAACCGAATGGGGCCAATTTTTTTTTTTGCACACCCCTAGCTGGGAGCATATGAATTGCTTACTATAAACACACACACACAGAGTTTCTTGGGGGGGGGGGTGGGCACAGAGCTTTTCTCTCTTAAAGCAGGATTGAACGAGACATATCTCAGGACTCCCTCTTCTCTTTACTCTGCCTTTCTCTCCATATTTGCTATGGTCTCTCACATCTGCATGCATGACTAACATTTAAAAAACAGATTCAGGTGGGGTAGCCATGTTGGTCTGAAGCAGCAGAACAAAGTTTGAGGCCAGTGGCACCTTTAAGACCAACCGAGTTTCTTCATACGTCAGAAGTGTGCTTGCACATGAAAGTTTATACCATGAATAAAACTTTGTTGGTCTTAAAGGTATCATTTAAAAAACACTGGGCTGATTCCATCAGTTGACTTACACTTTAAAGTCATTGCATAAGTTCACCTTACCTGGCACTGGCAGAACACATTCAGTGTGGGTGTGCATCTACCAGGGGGTAACAACCTTTTTCTGGTTATCTTTTTATGGATGCTGCCTTTGGACTCCAGGAACTTCTGTTTTGAAGTAGGATAGTCTGAAGCATAGAAACCCAGAATGCTTCTAATACACATTTGTTTTTTCCTAACATGGCTCCTTATTAAACATTGAGGGGGCGGAAAGAAGCTTAAACTGCCCAGTCCAGATGAAGCCTTTGGAGTTTGCATGTGTATTGCTTAGCTTATCCAGCCCAAGAATCTGGATTGAGGGAAGGCTAATTAGCCTTAGGTGCAAATGAGATTTATGAAAGGATTGTACAACAAGGGAGACCTGGAAATGAAACCATGCAAGCGCTAACAATGCCCTGGAGATGGAAGTTAAAAGTCCACAGTGTGGCACTGTGGCAAAGAAAGTGCTTTTCATGTACACTACAGAACCTATTTAATTGTTAAATGTTTGCAAAGGTCAGGTTTTGGATATGAATTACAAGCTCTGTTCTGCCACTAGATTAGTGCTCAGATTGCAAGTGTGACAGGTCAAGTCAGGATGCCTCCCACTGCATGACCTGACCTACCCTCTGCACACGGTCTTATGTTTACTAAGGCCGCTTGATGGTCTACAGAACATTAAAGTGGTCTCAGAGCCCTTACAGTGTATTCCTGCAACATACAACAGCCCAGCTTTGTAAACTAACAATTGTATTTGATGGGTACTCTCTAAAAGTGGTTTTCAACCTTTTACTGTACAACCTTGATATCTAACCAGCTCCCACCTTCTGTTGCCACAGATAGCAGTCCTCACTAAGGATGGCAAATAACCTTGATCCAGTCCTAGCAGTCTGTTCTCTTGGTACTGCCCTTGGCTACAGTTAAAGCCATAGGAAACAGCACAATTCATACGGGTTTGATAAAGGGGAGATGCAAGTTTTGATGAAGGATTTTTATAAGTGAGAAGGACACCAGCTGTTGCTGCAACCCAGCCATGGAGCATGCTGGCTGTGGGGCCCACCGTGGCCAGGCTAGAGCACCTGCCAGCACGCTCCTCTGCTGCTTCCAGGCCTGGAGCATTAACTGGCATCCTCCAGAGGTAGTTGGCACTGGGGTGGGATTCCCCCTCGCGAATATCATGGGTTCCCACTTGTCCTGATATAATCTTCTTTTCCAGAAGTAAGACCTTGTACTGCAAACAGAAGAAGCTGCAAGCACAGCTCCCGGACCAATCGGTGCAAATGTAGCAGAGGATTTACCTTAAGTAAAAAAAGGCAACTTTGTGAAGGTAATGGGGAACTGATTGGAAGCAGAAGTGAAATAACGGGAGCCAGCACCACTGGTTGGGATAATAAAAGAGTGCCTGTATTAATTTTACATCAGATCAATATCTGTAATGGCCAAGGGCAGAGAACACATACCATACCTGTTTTGCAGCGTGAACACTGCAAAGGATGCAGAAGAGCAAAGCCTTCTCTGCCTGCATATCCCTGATTTCAGAGTGAGGCCAACCTGAATCCAAGTCCTAGGCTGTGCAGCCCTGGGTCCTCCTTCCCAAACATTGGTAGTACTTGAGGGAGGTGTGCTGTACACTTTCCTCCAAGCTGCAAGATCTCTGGGTGGAAGGAAAATGGCACCTCTCAAGGACTTCCTGTCCCATTCCCATGAAGGCTCTATAGTTCCAGGTTTCTGGTGTGATATTTGCCACTTTACCCTATTTGCTGATGCAACAGGATGCTCACCTAAACTTTATACATACCAATCAACCAGCCTTACCTGCCCTGCTCTTGCCATAGGGGTGGATCAGTTCACTACGTGGTCAACAGCTGGACAACAAAAAGGGGGCCTTCTTTGTACTGCCATCAGAACAGGCACAGGCCTCTCCATCTGTAAGGTCACCTAAATCCCCTTCCAGGGGTGGCTGAGACAAGACAAATTTAAGCACTTTTAAGCCTCATTGCTTTCAACAGTGGGCAAAAGTGAAAATCCAAAAATGGTTTCTTTAAGCATTTGAGGAAGGAGACTCTAGTCCAGGGGTTCCCAACCTTTCTGAGCCTGTGGACACCTCTGGAATTCTGACACAGTGAGTGCAACAACAAACGCTGCTGCAGGGAGGTGAAGTCAACCATAAAATGTCTGGGAGTTACCTTGAATAAACCTTTGTTGGTCTTAAAGGTGCCACTGGACTCTAAATTTGTTCTACTGCTTCAGACCAACACAGCGGACTACCTGGAGTTACTAACAGTAACTCCTCAACATTTCCAGCAGAAGGTCTGTTTAACAGAGCCTTTTAATTTGCACAGCCAGTCAGATCTCCAGTGGCCAATCAGGAGCCCTGCTGGGCAAAATTCTTACCTAGCACTTTCTAAAAACACTTGGTGAGTGCCAGGAAGGGGCTCAATGGGCGCAATGGCACCTACAGGCACCACATTTGGTGTTGGAAATATGTGTGTTGCAGGGTCTAAAATCCAGTCATTATAGGGTTAATGGGTGCTTACCTTGTGCGCTATTGTTTAGACTGACCTGGAAGGAAATCTGGCACAGAGCCAATGGAAATGAAGCTGGCAAATCTGAAGCCTACTACTAACAATCATTAGTTAATGCATTCACGTGATTTCCTTCTAGAGGTCAAGAAGTGTAAAGATGTAGCCTTAGGTGTTTTTGTTGTTTTGTAGATTTCCTGTGAACCCTTCCCTTAGAAATAAAGATTTTTACACAGAGGAAAATGCCTCCTCTCCAGTAGGGTTCCCAAGTACTTACTACGATCCGGTGGGGAAAACATGCTCCCCGGCTGGACCATTCCTCCCTGTAACACAGCATATCATCGCCAGGAAGGGACGCTGGGCGATGCTCTGGCAATGGGGCTGAAAACTCGATGGTACCATCGAGTTTCGATCCCCATTGCCAGAGCGTCACCCAGCGTCACTTCCTGGCGATGTCATGGTGCAGCGCGTCTGTTGTCTCCGCAGGAATGATCCTGTGAAGACGTCTGTGTCCCCCGCTGAATCACAGTAAGTACTTGGGAAGCCTGCTCTCCAGTGAAGCAAAGATCCATTGCAATCTCTGAATATTTAACTATTTTTCCAACATTTCCAACATTTGGGACCCCTGCTTTTGTTTATGAAAGCTTATGCTGGAATGAAAATCACCTAGTCTTTAAAGTGTTACACAACTCCTGGTTGCTTGCAATGATAAGAAATAAACATGAGTTTAGTTCTCTCTCACTAGGTTATTACATTGCATAAATTATCTTCAATAGCCATTATCAGAGATGTCACCTTACTCAAGACATCTAAACATAATATAATTAAATGATTGCTGTCCCTAATAATTTAGCATGCATGTCATAATTGTTTCTTTTATCAGATGTCAACGAATGTGCATTGTGGAACCATGGATGTACTTTGGGCTGTGTCAACACCCCAGGCTCTTATTATTGTACATGTCCAAGAAATTTTGTTCTACTGCCTGACAAGAAAACTTGCCATGGTAGGTAGTGGGCAAAAACACTTGTATGCTTGTTTTGTTGTTCAGTCCAACTCTTCACGAACCATGGACCACATCACGCCAGGCCCTCCTGTCTTCCGTCGTGCTCCGGAGTTTGCTTAATTTCACTGTCTAACCATCTCAGCCTTTGCTGTCCACTTCTTCTTTGACCTTCAATCTTTTCCAACATCGGGGTCTTCTCCAGTGAGTGCTCCCTTCTCATTTGGTGGCCAAAGTATTTGAGCTTCATCTTCAGTATCTGGCCTTCCAGGGAACAATCAGGGTTGATTTCTTTTAGGATTGAATGCTTGTTCCAACTGTTCAATTTCCCATACACATCTGAGTGAGATTTCCTGCAATATCTCGCTTTTCCAACTCCCTTTTTAAGTATGTAAGTTCAATTACTGATGTTATCTACATTTTGCACCATTAGAGTTACATCATTAGGACTTGACATAGCTGATTTCTGGTGTACCTGGAAAGAACGGGTTTCTCCTCAACTTGGTTCAGTTTGGAAGCTTGTACATCTTGGTTATGTATGTTTTTATTTATCTGGGCAGATTTTTGATCCACAAGAGAGGCTCACAACCCCCCCCAATTTAAATAAATAACCAGGAAAATTACAATTACCAACAATAAAGGCTATCCTGAACCCTTCCCCCCTACACCATCGTGAAATAAAGACAGTAGTAGATTACAATAGACTTCATGCTGGACTGTTGTTGTTGTTAGCCATTCAGTCGTGTCCAACTCTTGGCGATTCTATGGGCCAGCTCTCTCCATGTCTTCCAATCTTGTACTGTTTCTTTGAGTTGTTCCATGCTCGGACTGGTGTTGACTTTTATGGTGTCTAGGCACCATGTTCTTTGGTGGCTGGTTTCCTTTTGCCGCTAACCAATCCAAGCATAATTGCTTTTTCTAGTGAGTTCTTCCACATGACATGGCCAAAATAAGTCAGTCACAGTTTTTAGATTTTTCCTTCCAATGACATGTCTGGTTTTATGCACTCCAATATTTGCTTGTTTGTCACCTTTGCTGTCCAAGGAATGCGCAGGAGCCTTCTCCAGCACCACAGCACAAACGAGTCAATTTTCCTCCTGTCTTGCTTCTTCATGGTCCATCTTTCACAGCCATAGGTTGTTATGGGGAGCACAATAGCACAGACTAATCTGCATTTGGTTGCCAGGCTGATGTCCTTGCTATTCCATATTCGATTCATGCTCATTGCTGTGCGACCCAGCGTGATTTGATGTTTTATTTCTGGACTGCATTCACCAATTTGGTTGCTCTGTGATCCTAAGAAAGTGAATTCTTCCACACAGTCTATCTCTTCATTGTCAACTGTTTTGATGTTTCACTTCTTCTTGGTGGTCATGAACTTAGTCTTTTTGATGTCTAGAAAGAGGCCAAACTTCTCACTTTCCTCTTTGATTTTCTTGATCAGGTATTCCAAGCCTTCTTTAGTTTCCAAGGGGAGGGTTGTGTCATCAGTATATCAAACATTGTTAATATTCCTTCCCCCAATCTTTACCCTGATTTTTTACTCTTCCAGGTCTAACTTACTCATGATTGTGTCGGCATGCATGGTGAACAGGAAAGGTGAAAGAATACAACTTTGTTGTACTCCTTTCTCTATCTTGAACCAATCAGTATCTCCATATGGTGTTTGCACAGTGACTTCCTGGGTTGTGTACAATGATTGCATCAACTTGACCAGATGTGCTGGCACCCCCAGGTATTGCAGGGCTCTCCACAGTTTGCCATGATCAACACAGTCAAAGACTTTCTTATACTCAATGAAGCATAAGTAGATAATCTTTTGATACTCATGAGATTTCTCCATGATCCAACACGGATTTGCTATATGGTCACAAGTGCCACGTCCCCTTTGGAAGCCGGCTTGGACATCTGGTAATTCCCTTTCAATGGTTGGTGCCAGGTGTTGTTGTATAATTTTAAGCAGAATTTTGCTAATGTGAGGGATGAGAGCGATTGTGTGATAACTGAAGCAGTATTCGGAGTAGTGGAATGAATACTGACTGTTTCTAGTCCCTTGGCCATGTGTTGGTTTACCAATTTTCTGACACAGGGCTCTGATGACTGCAGGTAGTACAGGCCTCAGCAATTCTGTGGAGATGATGTCAACACTTGGATCCTTGTTGTTTGGTAGTTGGCTCATTGCTCACATGATCTCTTCCTCAAGGGTGGCTGGTGCTTTCTCAACTTCCCTTTCCATGGTATCCTGAGGTTGGGCTTCTTTGCTACTAGTGTACAGCTCTTCTGTGTATTCTCGCCATCTGTTTTTGACATCTTGTTGGTTGGACAGTTCTTTACAGTTCCAAAAAAGAGTAAGAATAGACCCACTGTGAGCTCAGCACTCAAGTTATGTACAGCTGTCTCCTCAACACACACAGAATGTAGTTGTCCACTTTGAGAGTTTAATAATCCTGTAATTAAGATGCAAATCTCTGTCATCACAAGTCGTAAGGATATCAGCATGAGCTGATTTTAGACATTTTTATAGGACCCTGAAGTGATTTGACCTGTTGCCTTGGATTAGCAATATTTACTGATTTTGTTATGCATTGAGGAAGACAATACAATCCATGGATTCCGGGAAGCATCTGTAGTCAATTCTAATTAGTTCTACACTTATTCCATCAGAGCAGATGTTTCCGTATGGTGCTTTGGGTATGGAAGAAAACAGGTGGCAGCATAGAATACAAAGTAGAAGGAGGCTGTCTAAAGCTAACCTTCTTCCTGACTTCCGAAAAGGAATACAAATAGACAGTTATTGTAATATTGAACCAGGAGATAAGAAATACAAAACAGGTACAGTGAAATCCATTAACAGAGAACTTCTGCCAATATAGCACCATGAACACATTCTAAAGCTACCGGGGCGGAGGGTGCCAGGCCCGCGGTGGGGTCCGTGGCAGGACAGCAGGCATCATGGCCTGAAAAAGAATTCTATGCACCCTAAAAGTGGTGTTTAATGGGGTGATTTCACTCATTAGCTGCTATAGTCCCCTTTCAGCATCATTCTTAATAAGTACCCGAGCCATGAACCTTGTCTGTGTGGGAAATAAGAAACAGAAACATGTTATGCTAATATACTCACCTCAGGAATCTGTTGCTGTCATAGCAACCAATCAATGCACCCACTATTCATATTCATATATGTACAAAATTCCCAGTCTTTTATATTTCAATTTTGTTCTGATTAGGGGGCATGGATGTGTATTTAGAAATCTTGTGGACTTAAACATGTTAATTCAAGTCCTCCTTAACCTTTTGCACCTTCAGTCCTTGCCTTACAGATTCAAAGACAGACATGAATCTTGGACCTGTAAGGTATTGTAAGAATATGGTGTGATTTGCTTGATTTCCTAGATGGCCTGTTTGACCCCTTCCATATATGCTAGGAAGGACTCTCATAATATATGAAGGGTCTGTTTGGAATTCATGAGCAGTGACTCAGATTTTACTCTGTCTTTGAGCTCCCCCAAGCCATTATTTCTGGGGTTTTTAAATCTTAATCTCTTTTTTACTCATTTTACATTCGAATTTAGAACTAATTTCTTGTTCAAGCAATTACCTTCACTGCAGTCATGGCTGTGCTGAGACACCTGATGGACCTATTTGCACTTGTCCAGAAGGATCACTTCTCCAACAAAATGGAAAAACATGCACAGGTAAGCACAAAAATATTTTTAAATATTTTAACTCCTGGGAAAATATTGCAATTTGAATTAATGTTTAAGGAGGAAAGTCATGATACATAATAATAATATTTATGTAATATTTTAGAATCTTCAAATTACTTCACAAACATTACATCAGCAGTCTTTATGACAATGTTGTGAGGTAGTTTAGAAGAATTATTCCCATATTGCTGAGGAGGGTAACTTGTTCAGTGCCACCTAGTGCCTTTTTTTCTTTTAGGCAAGATTTGATACTGATTTTTATTTATTTACCTACTTCATTTATACCGCACCTTTTCCCCTAACTGGAACCCGAAATGGCTTAGATAGTTCTCCTCTCTTCCATTTTAGCCTCACAACAACTCTGTGAGAGAGCATGTGACTGAATTTAGGAAGCAGGCTTCAACTCTTTACAATGGGTATTTTCATTGTATAATCGGTATGTGCTGACTGAAAAAACACTTTTTAGATTTCTGAATGCCGTGAGAGAATGACCAATTTTTAATTAATTTTAATTACCCCAAACAGATAGAAATAAAAAATAGAACAATGGTAGAAGGTCTACATATAAACATCTATACCGATAAGGTATTTCTCAGATTTTTTTCTAGCTTGGATTTAGCCAAATGCATGTCTGTTGTTGGGAGCAATCCTAAATGGGTCTCTGTAGAAGTAAGTCTCATTTTATTCATGAGGCTTACTGCCAGAAAACTGTTGTTAGGATAGCAGCTTGAGTGAAGATAGTTGCAGAGGGCAGCCATTTTGGTCTGCAGTAGAATAGTTAGATTCAAATCCAGTAGCACCTTAGAGACCCGCAAGATTTTCAGGGTATAAGATTTTGAAGAGTCAAAATCCCTTTCTTACCACCTTGAGTGAACTATAATTGTAAATTAAAACAAGGACTGGCTACTTGCTATTGTTCAACAGCAGCCAACCCATGAAAGCCATTGTGGGATAGTGGTTAGAGTTTCAGACTAGGATTTTGGAGGCCCAGATTAAAAGCTCCACTCTTCCATGATGTTTACTGGGTGACCTTGGGCCAGGCACGCATTCTCAGCCTAACCCACCTCACAGGCTTGTTGTTAGGACAGAACAGAGAGGAGACTGATGTGAACTGCTTTAGGTCCCCATTGTGGAAAAAGGCAGCCTTAAATGAAGGAAGTAAATAAATAATAAATACCACTGCAGATGGGAAACAGATAAAAAGTTGGTTGTTTGATGGCTGGGAAAGGAAGCATGGAAAGACGAGGATATGGGGGCTTCCAGGAGGAGGGAAAGATGAAATAGTGTAGGAAGGGGATACACAGGAAAGTGAGGTACCCTCCCCAGTCCTTTCAGGTTCCTTACCACACAACTGGCCCTGGCCCAACCAGCACTGTGAAACGTGACCAGAGTTTTCCTGGGGAGAGCTGAAGACAAGGGGGCAGGTAAAAGCAAATTGGCTGGTGGGTGTGAAGGGGAGAAAGAGGCAGGAAAAGAGGAGAGGCTATGGGGATTTGGGGGGAAAGGAAAGAGGAAAAAGAGGGAGAAAGGAAAATGAGATGTCCCTGTAAGTCCTTGCAATTCCCCATTTTTGCTACTGGGCCCGGTCAGGCAGCCAGCACTGTGCAGCTGGTCCATATGGTTTCTAGGTAGAAGCTGCCAGGGAAGGGAAGGAGGGAAAGCCAAAGATGGGAGCCAATCAAGGTAGGTTAGCTGGTAGGTGGGTGGGATGAAGAGCAGTAAGCAGGGAAAGGTGAGGATATGCGGGTTGCCAGGAGGAGAGAAACAGTGTGGGGTGGGAGATACCGAGAAAAATGAGATCCCCTCTCCAAGTCCTTGTGGGTCCCTGCTTGTTCCAGTCTATTTTTTTTTTATTTTTCTATCTTTTTCAATTAACCATTATGCTTAAATGAAACCTCTATATTCAGAGGCTTATAGGCACAGATTGCTGGGGTGCAGCAGTGTTTGTGTCCTGAACCTCCGAGAGAAATCTAGTTGAGAAACAGAATTTTGGAATAGATAGACCAGCAATCTGATTGAGCAGCACTGTTCTTAGGTTCTTTAGCAACTGCCCTGAACATCAGGCTTTCTTTTGTGTCATTAGTGAGGTACCCTATGGCAGGATATAATCTTTGGCTGCCTTGCAAATAGCCACAACATTATAGTAGTTCCTTGTTTTAGGTAAGGCTTGGCATAATGCTCAGGGCAGGCTGTGTCCCCGGGCCTGAGAGAAGTCTGGCTGTCCTCAACCAGGGCCAGGGCTTTCTTGGCTCAGACTCCTGCCTGGTGGAATGCTCTGTCGGAAGACATCCGTGCCCTACGGGAGCTGTTACCTTTCCGCAGGGCATGCAAGGCAGAGATGTTCTGCTGGGCCTTCGGTTGAGGACAGTGATGGGGCTTCTTTAGCACCTTCATATAATTCCCCATCCCTCATAACCTGGAGGCTGGGGAGTTGGGATTCCTCCGCCATCTCATATATTGTATATATGTTGCTTTTATTTACTGGTATTTATTGGATTGTTTTACTCTAGTTTTATACTGAGATTGTGTATTATTCTGTTGTAAGGGTAGGGTAGGGTGGCGTAGCAAATCCAATTTAATAAATAAATATGCATCCATTGAAATCAACTGCAACTCTGCTTAGGCTTGCATGGTTATTGCATTTTGCCTTTCATTTAAAAATTGTTTTTACATTGATTTGTGCAAGGTTGTACATCTCCGGATAATGGTGGTTGTAGCCAGATATGTACCTCTCTGAGTCCATCATCTTGGGAGTGTGGTTGCTTTCCTGGCTATGTTCTCCAAGAGGACAAAAAGCATTGTACTGTGACAGGTCAGTATTAAAATCTTGGCTGCGTGCAAATTTATTTCATTTGAGTGGCAGAACTCCTCTGATTACGGTCTTATCAAACCACATGTGATGTGGGGGTCTGTGATTGGGTCCCCTGATATGTAACTGCAGAGTTACTCCAGTCTAAACCAGCTGGGATGACTCTGCATAGGATTATGCTGCTAATCTCTAAAAGCATCTGTGGGGGAGGGAGAGTGATACGGACAACACTGGTGAAAGGGGGATAGCCATTTACGCTGGTACCATTTCCTCAGTTGAAATTGCCTATGATGGTTGGCTTTTACCTGCAACACGGGAAAATAACAAGCTCCATATGATTGCCTGTTTTTCCCCATTACCAGAATTTAAAGTCAGTGGGGGCGGGAAGGAGTAGCAGATTTAATATCGCCTGGGCTACTGCCTCAAACCATGTTAGCCCCCCTTCAACTGCATTTTGAGACTCTATAAAATGTCAGGGGATCTAACTGTGGATTCCTAATGTCACATGACTCTTATTCCACTTGAAGCCACCTGGGTGACCTTGGGCCAGTCACAATTCTTTCAGAGCTCTCTCAGCCCCTAAAAACAAGTCTAGCTTGACACTACACAATGCTAAGAGCTAAAACTTGTGGCTGCCAGACAATCTCAGGATCTTCTGAGTATTCGACACACAATGCCGTATGACGACGACGACGATGATATTCTACGGGGCATAGCTCAGAGACAAGGACTTCATCCAATTTTTATCAGTTGGGAACAGTACCTATTGGTCGGCAGCTGTGATGTAGAAAGCCTTTTTCCTGATTTCCTAGTATACATACTATCCTCTTTTCTAATTTACCTTCACAAAATTCTGTGAGGTAGAGAGAGAGAGAGAGAGAGAGAGAGAGAGAGAGAGAGAGAGAGTGGCCCAAGGTCATCCTCTGTGCTCCATGGCTGAGTGGAGAACTGAACCTGAATATTCCAAGTCCTAATCTGTCACTTCCAAGTCCTAATCTGATGCTGGTTCTCACCACTCCTGTTCCATTATTATCTACAGGACTTTCTTCCATTATTTCTATAGGAGGTGGACTGCATTCTTAAATATTGTCGGGATTAAATACACAAGCAAAGTTCATGAGGAAGAATATGCACAAAACCCTCTGACAGGCAATTAGTGGCAGCACTATTCAAACAGTTGCCTTCTATTAGTCACAGAGCTACAAATGGAATGATGACTGAATAGATCAGAAAATGGTTTTATATTGGCACCTTCATGATGTAGTAAATGCATGTCTAGTACCTGATGAAAGGTAAATTGTAGGTATTTGCAGCCAGTGTTCATATTGGGACTGCACCGGAGTGGGAGAAGAGATTTAAACTTACAGAATTTTTAAGGATAAAAGGTGGCTTTAAAGGACATGCCTTTTACCTATAAATGTTAGTAACAGCACTAAAAACCAGGTTTTGATTAGCAAAACCAAGGAGGATTGAAGAGATAAATCCCAGCTCATCACTCCATGCAAACCTGATCTAACTAAAGATGGATAGAGATCTGCAATATGTTTTTCAAGCCCTGCTCTCTGTCCGGCACCTTCAGAGATGAGGCAGGTGGTTACCCAGAGGCATGACCCTTTTAGTGGTGGTACCTCACCTGTGGACTGGCCTTCCCCTTGAGGCTTGCTTGGCCTCTGCTCTAATGTTTTTAGGTGCCAGGCCAAAATGTTTCATTTTACTGAAGCTTTTAATTTAGGAGGGAGTAATGACATGTTTAGTCTGAGTTCTTTTTTTATGAGACTCATTTTAAGCTGCCAATATTTTGTGCTGTTTTTATGCTCCGACTGGGGTTTTTTTGTACTGGGTTTTCAATTGTTAACAACTCTTATTTTGTGGTTTTTTATTATGTTGTATTTTGTAAGCTGTCTCCAGCAGGCTCCCTGGCAATGGGGCATAGACATTTTCTATATAAACAAATGAATTCCTATTTCCCATAGGTGAGAGATCCAGGCTTAACTATATGTTACACCCCCCCCTGGTACTCCCTGGGTCAGCATGATGTGCTTGCAAGTTCACCAAAGGGAATTCAATTCCCAGTTTAGATCAGGGTGGTGGACAGTTGCCACTTGTCATTTGCCTGCTATAAGTGGGCACTCCCTTCCTAGTGCTCCCACCAGCACTCAACAGAGTGGCAGGGGTGGGGGGGCATTGCACAACACTGTGACATCACTTTATTTATTTATTTATTATTAGATTTATAACTCGCCCTCCCCAGAATGGGCTCAGGGCGGCTGACAAATGAGGCACGTATGCCAAGATTAAAACAACTAAAACAGAATAAAACAATCATTTATACAATAAGGTGCAAGTGCTCTAGTTGTCACAAAAGCCCTTAATAACAAGATGGGGTTCTGGTAAAGATGGTCCCGGAACAACAACTGAAGACCTGGAAGTGATGCCACCATGTCAAGCACCTATCTAGGAATCCTCCCAATCTCTAGTCTCTATGGTTCTTCAATGGGGAACACACAAACATATGTCTGACCAATGATTCTTGTAGTGGACCCGGACCCAGTCTGAAGACTGTGTATTATGTAGTTTGGCCTTAAGTGATACTTTTAAGGGAGTATTATAGAGAAAAGGGCTGGATTCAAATGCAGTCTAAAAGAACCTGAATAAATATTACTTTGTGTCAGACTAGGATCTGGGAGATGCGAGTGTAAATCCCCACACTGCCTTGGATGTCCACTGGGTTCTCTCTCAGCCTAACCTGCCTCACAGGATGGAAACTGTAAAGATAAAATAGAGAATATTGTGATTGTTTTTGGTCTCTGTTGGGGAAAAAGCAGTATATAAATACATAAATAAATAATCTATATATCTCAGCTATTTTTAATGGATACCAGTTTTACTTGTAACATATCATTAGTAGATCATTAACTGTCTCTTTTCAGTGATTAGAGCTTTTTGTAATTAATTTAGTTATTCTGATGAATGGAAATTAAAGAGCTGAAGAGTACAGAAAAGGGAAGAGCCATAGACTGAAAACGGCCTTTTCCCATGCGTAACTTCTAAACTATAGATCATTATGGGGACAGGAAGTATTAACATTATATGTCTTGCGAACAGGGCCCAAGCCATTTCTGTTGTTTGCAAACAGCCGAGATATTCGGCGCATTGATTTTGATGGAACCGATTACTCAAGTTTACTTGGCTGGCAGATGGGAGCAGTCTTAGCTCTGGACTATGACCCTGTTGAAAATAAGGTAAGGCATTAAAAGAGAGGATTTTAAAGCATTGCAAGGACACACAGCTTTTGCTTCTTTGCATTTTGTGGTTCTTCATAATATGAATCAGATGCTGTCTTTTGCCAAATGTTCTTAGTATAAGTTGTTTGTTCTTTGTAGAATGGTATTGATTCCACAATCTACAGCTCTCTTTTTTTGCTGTAGCTAATAACATGGAATATATGTCAGCCTCAACTCATACGAAATTTGTTTTGAAGGTGTCAGAAATCCTTATTAAACCTATCCCATTTCAGGGGGGAAAATCTGGATTGCAAATTTTTATAAATTTTTGGAATGAAGATTTAGACCTACCAGAAACAGGGGATTCTGCAGCTTAGTTAAGCATTTGTTCTTTGTTGACCATGACCAAATCCTGGTCCTACAGACCATATAACAACAATCATTTGTAATTTATAGGGGAAAGTTGAGAATCATAACATTTGGGAGATAGTGAATGATGACTTTCAGAAAATTATGTACAGCAAGTCCTAGTACATTCAGGAATTGGCAAAATTCTCTCCCTCTCTCAGGTTATATGAGTGTACTGACAAAATATGCAACACAGAGAAATGATATGTTTTACTTTTTACTTGAGTTAGAGACGGTTGCAACTAGCAGAAAAAATTCCTTGAAAACTGCACATTGTTCTGAAACAAAAAAATTATCATCCACGCAATACTCATTGCTGTTCATGCCCCTCTGTTGCATTGATGTGCCATGGAAGAAAGGCAGAATACAGATAAAAAATTGGTCCACACTCTTATCCTACCACCCATTTAAAGTACTATACACACATTTGGAACACAAATTTTAGTTCATGAGGCAGTCTGAATGATTTCTGCTTAATTATATAATAATAAAAGAAGGAATTATGCTTGGTATGGTTAGTGGCAAAAGGAAACTGGGCCATCAAAGAACATGGTGGCTAGACTCCATAAAAGTCTACACCAGCCTGAGCATGGAACGACTCAAAGAAAAAGTACAAGACTGGAAAACATTGAGACAGCTGGCCCATAGAATTGCCAAGAGTCGGACACAACTGAATGGCTAAAAACAACAACAAAAAAGAAGAAGTGTTTTGTTTCTTCCTCACAGAACAAATGAAACAGGGCTGCAATGCCCCAGAGCTCAAGGTGGGCCTTACATTCTAAATCTGAGGTGCCAAAAGGCTTTCTGTAGCCATTAATCTGTGGGTATTTCTGTAAGGGATATTTTAATTGACTCTTGAATTTCTTGCATTTCTGCAACAATATCCTTTAGAGTCAGTGCATTTTACACTCTTTGAAACAGAATATCTCTGAATTTGTTTGTGCGAAACATGCCACAGAACCAGGAGGAAAGCCCCAGTCTTTCCCCCCAAAATGGCAAATGTTTCACGATGATACCTTCTGTTGTTAAGAACAGAAAAATACCATCACATTTGAACAATATTAGTCCCGCCCTGACCTGGATAGCCCAGTCTAGCCCGATCTTGATCTTGGAAGCTAAGCAGGGTCAGCTATGGTCAGTATTTGGATGGGAAACCACTAAGGAATACCATGGTTGTGACGTAGAGCCAGGCAATGGCAAACCATTTCTGAATGTCTCCTGCCTTGAAAACCTGACAGGACCACCATACGTCAGCTGTGGCTTGGGGGCAGAGAGAGAGAGAGCGAGAGAGAGCGAGAGAGAGAGAGAGCCCTGCTTATAGGTTATTTCAGTCAAAAACATCCCCCTCCCCATATTTCTCATTAATTGCATCCAAAGGTAAAACCAAGATCCAGAGCCCAAAATATGTGAATGTGGCACACCTCATCCTCCTTTTCTTACTTCACAAACTGTGTTAAATATGACAAGCTGGCTGGTTGAAAGGGGAATGCAGGATACTGGGGAGATGGTATATAGGGCAGCTGGGATTTACTTGCTGAAGAAATCAGTCTCCTTGAAGGATAAGTGACTGCTTATTTGATCTATAATCAGAGACTGCAACTTTTTAAAAATAACTCCATTATGTTTCTCTGAAAGAAATTTCATTGCTAGAGGTAAAGCTGACTAGATAAGGAAATCCTACCCCCCAAATAAGAGGTGCAGTAATCACCTACAAACCTTCTGTTTCCTCACCACAGATTTATTTTGCCCACACAATACTGAAGCGGATAGAAAGAACTAATCTCGATGGCTCAGACTGTGAAAAAGTTATCCATGATGCAATGGAGAGACCCGAGGGGCTTGCTGTGGACTGGATTAACCGTAAATTGTATTGGACTGACAAGGGGTATGCTTCTCCCACAGATATTACAGGATGCCTAATGCTGGCATAAGACATTTTGAGACATAAACAACCTGCAAGAAGTAATTGAAAAGTTGCTCTTTGATACCAGCATGTTTTGTATGCTTATAGCAAGTCATCACTGAAATTCAGCAGCAGGAAAGCCAGTTGCCAAATGTCAAAGAGTCAGAGAGAGACCTTTCGTTTAATAATATATTGGATATGTCGCAGAAAGCTAGGGTGAATTCTGAACCTGCTTCTTTTTGGGAAAATAAGAATGGAAATGGGGTTAGAAAATGCAACTGTTGCTGTCTTTTGCCTTTGCGTTATTCCTGTTCTCCTCAGTCTTTCTAAGTTTCCATTAAAATAGAAAGAATACATTTAGCATTAAACAGGAAAGATAGAAGTAAGGAAGTTTGGTCTTCTTGAGCCAGAAGCAGGCTGGTACAATACGTTACCGGCAGATAATAGTTATGAGGGGAGAAATGTGGACAGCTCACAGGAGTTAAGTAATCTCAGGAACCACATATACACAGAATTTAAGGTCCTGCTGAGCTCACAGCCTCATCTGGGGCCATGGCACTCTGTTAATTGCACAAAATATTTCACATAAGTCTGCCTTAATGACCTTTCCATAATATTTCCATTTTAGGGAAGGAAGGTGAAATGAGCTACTAGCTCTTTTCAGACAACTTTTGACTATTGAATGCACACGGGAGCCTGGAAAGTGGCAGTGGCAAGTTCTGATTATAACTTACTCACATTTGCTATACACTGAGAGCCAGTATGATGTAGCATTTAGACTAGGACCAGGGAGATCCAGGTTCAAATCTCCACTCTGCCATTTTGGGTGACTTTGATCCAGTCGTGCTCGCTTGCTCTTGGACTCACCTGTCTACCCAAGTTATTGTGAAGATAAAACACAGAAGTGGAGAAAAAAGCCTGCTTTCCTGAGCTCCTTGAATGAACAGCAGAATAAAGTAAAGGTAAAGGTTTCCCTTGCTTGAAAACCAGTTTCCAAGCCGAAGAGCCAGCGCTGTCCGAAGACATTTCCGTGGTCATGTGGCCAGCATGACTAAACACTGAGGTGCACGGAATGCTGTTACCTTCCCACCGAAGCGGTACCTATTTATCTACTTGCAGTTTCTTGCTTTTGAACTGCTAGGTTGGCAGGAGCTGGGGCCAGAGACGGGAGCTCACTCCGTCACGCAGCACTAGGGTCTCGAACTGCCGAACCACAGACCTTCCGGTCTGCAGCTCAGCGTCTTAACCTCTGAGCCACTGCGGCTCCTGAACAGCAGAATAAGCTTCTATAAACAAATATTATTATAGTCTTATTATATTTTTTATTATTAAAGAAATAAATATTTATGCATGCTTATGGGCTTTATACATGTGGATGGGAACTCCACAAAAGCAAAGTTTTGATCATGCTTTTCTGCACTTTGTACATAGATATATTTTCATAGTGCACTGAGTGCATGCAGATAAGACTAGTTGCTAGCCCTGTGAGCCTGCTCCCAGCCCCCAATACTTGGTATACCTGCGTTTGCTTTCTGAAATGGGCCCAGTGGCTGACAACAACAACTTGTGCATCTGTAGCTGATACAACATTTGAATCTATATTACTTGTGTTCTTATTCGCTGTGCTAAATCAGCACCTGCCCTCTATAGAATAAAAATCTGTTCCAATGACTGCTAATATTTATCATTCCATAATGCAAAATGGGCTTGGTGCACTGCAGAACAGGCAAAGTCTTACCCAGACATCTTTAAAATGTTAGAGCAGGGTTCCCCAACATGGTGCCTGCCAGTACTTCACTTAGTGGTTGCTGAACTTTCCAGAAAGAGGTGGGGCCATTGTAAGGTAGGGCTTATTATTGGCTGCCCTCAGGGCTTTTCTTTTCTTTTCTTTTTTGAAAAAGAGGTGCGGGAACTCTCAAGAGGGAAATTAAGTTTTCAATCTGTATAGTGAAAACTCATGAACTTTTTCCCCCCTCCATCCCCCTGGGGGGAGGTTTTTATTGAGGTTTTTTTCAGACTTCAAAACTACAACAGAAAATACAGGAAAGGGAACTACATCTAAGGAATAAAGAAAAAAGACCCACAACTAACTAGAAACTCAAGAGTAGGAGATTATACATCAGTTTAACACCATGCTATTTTCAAAAAGCTACTAATAATATAATGAACTTAGTCGGTTATACTAGATTAATTATCGTTTAACCATCCCTTTAACTGTTTAAAGAAATTCCCAGAGCATCCCCAAGTTATTTCAACATTTTTTCAGGCACCAATCAGAGTCCTTCAGCCCTTATTTATTCTTATCTTTTCTAATCCTCAGTTTATAAGGGCTTTTGGGGGCAGCCACCCCCTTTTCAGAGGGGGAGTCCTCGTCCGAAGACCCCAAACCCAACTTGCCATCAGATTTGCTTTCTTTTTCATCCTCTTTGCCCTTTCTGGTTCCCCAAGCTGAGTCAAAACTCACGAACTTTTAAACATTTTAAAAAGAATGTTGTCAAAGAGGTTCTGGAACTCTGTTCCGGCACGTTCCCTCAGGAAAAAAGCCCTAGCTGCCTACATTCAAATGAAAGGGATTTCCATGGGAAGGTGAGGAGGGCTGGAAGCAACTGGGCTTCCCCCTTTTTTTTTTGGTCCCCCAAAGGGGGCTTTTTTAAAATTTGCATTTCTATAAACTACAAACTATAAAACTACAACGAAATCAAGGTAGGGAACTACATACTAAAGGAGAAAGTAAAGAAAACCCTCTAAAAACCCAAGATATGGTGACCTTACATACTACTTAAAATTATAAGCCTACAGTATTTAAATGTTTACAAATTATTTGATTGTGGTCATCAAATCAATTAAAGCTAATAATGTAATTTTAAACACCTCTGCTTCTAACTTCTTACTAAAAACAATATTAGACTTATATCAATATATTCTGATCACTTTCAGAGTGTAATATCATCTTATTTTGTATGCTTTGTCTTTCTCAAATGATAGCTAATCTTTGGGGCAGCCGCCCCTAGTTTAGAGTCTGAGTCTTCTTCTGAGGATGCCGCTTCTCCTTCTTCTTCACTGCCCTTGGTGCTGTCCTCGTTCTCCACTTCAACCTCTCCTGATGGACGACTATGTAGACGTAGAAATTCTTGTGCCTTTTCAACAGTGTTAATTTTTTCTTTTCCAGCCATAAATTTAAAAATTAACCCTTCGGGTACCAGCCATCTGTAGGGGATGTTTTTCTTTTGTAAAAATGTCACTAAGTCTCTGTACTTTCTCCTTTTTCTTCTTATTTCAAATGGAATGTCCTTTAATACTTTTATTTCTTTGTCTTTGATCTTTAAGGTGGTCCTATTTGTCACTTTAAGAATTTGGTCTCTCACTTATCTTCTCAAGAATCTAATAATCACTTCCCCAGGCAGATTATTTTTTCTTATATATTCCAAATATGATCTGTATATCATATCTATTTCGCTTTGTAAAATTTCCATTTTATATCTGCCATAGGTCCAAGTACATCACACATAGTCTGTTTCAGATTCTCTGGTTTTTCTTCAAGAACATCTTGAAATCTTAGAACATAGCTGGCTCTTTCCATTTGCAGTTGTAACAGTTGAAACTCCTCTGTCAATCTCTTTTTTTCCATCACCTGCAGTTGTTTTTTAAGTTTTTTAGTATTGGCATCCACTTCTTTTACTTCTTGTTCTGTCTTGTCTGTTTTTTTGGATATCTCAGACAGTTGAAGTTGCTGTGTGTCAAGTTTGCTGTGCAGTGCTGTAACTTGCTCCAGCAGGGGTCGCAATGCTTTCGATAGCATCTTTTGTAACTCCGCAGTTGTGTCCTGTCTAGAAGAAGGACTCACTGGCCCTGTATTTCTGGGAAGAAGTTTTGATTTAGCTTGCTTGTCTTTCTCATCCTTCTTCGTGGGCGCCATCTTTGAGATTGTTTACAATTCTTAAAAGTTACTACAGTCTCTGATTCTCTCCGCTCAGTTTAGTAAGTACTTAAATGATTTTAGTTTCAGTCTCTCTTGCTTCAATCTTCCCCCCTCCCTTCTTGCAGTGTTAAAAGTTCACTTACAATCTTTTATTATTGGGGGAGAGTTCACCCCTCCTCTTTTAAAGGGAGGGTTTCTGCCGCAATTTGGTGATTCTTGCTTAAAACTTTAAACTCACATTTCAGAGTTTCACTTTTTTCCCATTCTGCTGGATCACCAAACGCCTGATTCAGTGTGCTGCTCCTAGTCCCATTCAGGAGCTCTGCGGGAGGACCTTCGGGGCAACAGGACACCTCAATCCACTGGCTTCGTGCCGGGGGGAGAGGTGAACTTGATCCCCATGGCTAGGAGCTCATTCCCAGCGCTCCTGGGGAGCGCAGACATTTGCGCCCCCTCCCCTCCACAGACTTGCAGTCCGCTTCCTCGAGAGTGACCGAGGATTGCTGCCGCCTTCGAGAGCGCTGAAACTGGAAGTCGCAACTGGGCTTTCCTTAGTCAGTGTGTGGTTCCATTTCCCCTTCAAGCTTTCCTTCTTCCCAGGAGGTATGAAGAAGGAGGTATGCCATTCAGCTCCACCTCCGATGGCAGCCATTTTGGGTTTGGCTTGGCCTCCTGTGGCAGTCATTTTGCCCCCTCTCAGAATTCCAAATGTGCCCAACAGGCTCAAAAAGGTGGGGGACCCCGGTGTTAGAGATACAAGAAAGGGCTGGGAATAAAAGGTCAAGAAGGAGCTAGTAGTAGGGATAGAGTGAGGCAGAGTAGGGACAGAGTGAGGCAGAAACTAGCAGCAGGGGAGCAGTTAAAACGGACCTAGTTGCAGTCACTGCCTAGAAGAGTAGCCATGCATTTTTACTAAAATAAATGATTGTGCACTAACGGATCCATCTGTATTGCAGGATGTCCCACATTGAAATGAGTGATCTAAATGGAATGCAGAGGAAAATAATCATCCAAGAGGGTGTGTCTCAGCCTCAAGGGATTGTTGTTCATCCATTTGCTGAGTAAGTTGCCCAGCATACTTTGAAAGCAACACTAGGTGGTATACATTTTCCAAAGAGTAACACTTTTTAAAAACAATTAGGAGAAAGCTAGTGTTCAGAGGGTTTATTCATTTATTTAGAGTATTTTTATGCTGCCTTTCCAGGGAACCTGCCCTAGGAGGCTTACAAAATAAAACATAATGAAAACATAAAACATTAACATTTATTAACAAATATCCAGAATTTAAAAACCCAGCCGGAGCAGAAAACAGATGGAGCAGGATTTTAAAATAACAGTTTTCAGCCAGAGTATAGAAATAGACAGGGCTATTTTTGGGCAGGAACGCACAGGAATGGAGTTCCGGCTGGCTTCAGAGTTGGCCATGCCCACTAGAGCCAAAACCTCTGCGTGCGTGGCTACAGAGGGAAGGCAGTTTAAACTTGGCAAGCCAAGGGAAGGCATGGGGTGTGGCCTAATATGCTAATGTGCTGTGCTGTCACAAAAAAGCCCTGGAAATAGATGATTGAGTCGCTCAAAATAACAGGTTTCACTCCTTTAATTAAAAGACAGAGCAGCAATGTTTTGGCCAGGTGCCTAAAAGACTGTAACGTAAGGGCCAGGCAAGCCTCTAGAGGAAAGGCATTCCATTAATGAGGTGCCATTACTGAAAACGCCCTGTCTCTGGTTGCCAACTGCCTTATCTCTGAAGCTTGGGGTATGGATAGCAGCACTTGAGAGGCAGATCTTAACTAGCAGGCTGGAGAATATGGGAAGAGGCAGTCCTTCAAAATGCCTGGCTCCAAGTCAATTAGGGTAAGAACCAGCATTTTGAATTATGCCCAGAAAGAAATGGTCAGCCAGTGCAGATATTTCAGCAATAGAGTGATATAGTCCCTGTATCCCATCCTCAATAATAGCCTGACTTTTGGACCAGCTCAATCTCCCAGAGCATTTTTAAAGGCAGCCTCATGTAGAGTGACTTACATTGAGCTCATTGCCATGCTTTTACTGAGTCTGCCCACCTCATCATTTGATGTTTTCGGCCTTCCTATACCTAACAATTCTGACTTGGTCCAGAAAGATAGGGGTGTTGCTGAAACCCCAAGTACATTGGCACACACTGCAGAAGACTACAGCTTGCAGGACAATGGTCATAAATTAAGGGACTTTCCTCACTTGTCAGGCAGTCCTTCAAAATGCCTGGCTCCAAGACAATTAGGGTAAGAACCAGATTTTTGATTTATGCCCAGAAAGAAATAGGCAGCCAGTGCAGATATTTCAGCATTAGAGTGATATAGTCCCTGTATCCGGCACACACTGCAGAAGACTACAGCTTGCAGGACAATGGTCATAAATTAAGGGACTTTCCTCACTTGTCAGCTATAGCATGCGGCAGCTGCAAGAAATGCCTATGCTGAATTCAGTTAGTGCCAGTGTATGTTAAGTGCCATCAAGTCACAACCAATTTACCGCAACCCCAAGAGACAGGCAGAAGTAATTTGCCATTGTCTTCCTCTGCAGAGCCTTCTTTGGTGGTCTCCCATCCAAATACTGACCTTGCTTTGCTTCTGAAATCTGACGGGGCTGTACTATGCTACCTTCCCTCGTGTTGCAGTGTAAAGAGTTATGTGTATCCACCACCATTTAGACCAGCATTATTCTTTTGTTTTGGGAAGAGAGAGACTAGCTTTGAAGGACTGGTGAAAGAAGAATCAGACAAGAATCGTTTAATTAGCTATTTAATTTTTTATTGCAGAGATATCATCACTTGAAAATAGCAGTGTCTGATAAAGGGATTTGCTAACACTATTAGGAACTGCTTCCTACCACTATGGGATGATAACAAGAATTCTCATCCTTGTCTGCAACCAGTGGGAGATGGCACTAGGGGCAGGCTTTGCCTCAGCTGAGCCCCTGAAAGCATGCTGTTGCTGACTGTGCCTGGCCTGGGCTGCTGGTCTTACCAGAGTCAACTATTGGACAATCAGTAACCATGTGTGTGCAGTGTAGTTACCGAAACACTCTTTGCCCCTAACCACTGCCACAAATTTCATTTCTCTGATCAATCAGCTGGCACATCCTTCTTGTTCCTGCTAATGAACTAGTGAAAGCCAGCATGGTGTAGGTGAACTTGGTCCAAATCCCTACTTCACTATAGATCTCACTGGGTGATATTGGGTCAATTGCTTCTCTTTCAGCAAAATTGTCGTTTGGGGGAAAAAATGGAGGAGGGGAACACCGTGTGCATTTCCTTGAACTCTTTGGAGGAAGGTGGGGTTAAAAAATACAGCAATGTGTGTTTCACTGGTTATCATTGCTTGTGGAAGGTGACCTTGTCTACTGATGACACCCTGCTACTGTAGGTCTTTATCTAGATAGCCTGGTGGTGCTGTAAAGATCCTGAATCAGTGCTGTGGTTAAATGGCTAAGGGGAACCAGCTGGAACCAAATCCTGACAAGACAGAAGTAATGTTGGCTAGAAAGGCTGAAGGCTAAGCAGGGCCAGTGGCGCAATGGATAACGCGTCTGACTACGGATCAGAAAGGCTGAAGGCTGAGGTCTGGAAGGACTTTGTAGTTCCCATTTTTGAGGGGGTTCAGCTGATACTTGTTGACTGAGTGATGAGCCTTGGGGGTTACACTGGACCAATGTTCCCTCTAAGCTGTGGAGTCTTGTGAGCAAAAATTCTACTTTGAGAGCTACTGGCATTAAAGTTGTGAGCAAACGATTTGGCTGCTGCATAAATTAGTTTGCTCTGGACTCTGAAGCCATCCTTCCTGAGCTAAGACAAAAATGTGTGAGCTGGAGGCTAAAAAACTGTGAGCTAGCTCACATTAACTCAGCTTAGAGGGAACACTGCACTGGACCCAGAATTATGGCTGGGGAGGAAAGTTAATACAGCTGCAAAAAAGGGCATTCTTCCATTGTCATTTAACCTGGAAGATGGTCCCTTACCTCGACGCAGCTGATCTGGCCACCTGAATCCATGCAGTTATTATCTTGAGGCTAGATTGTTGCAGTGCACTCTCAATAGGTTTACTCTCAAAGAAAGCTTGGAAACTCCAGCTGATATAGAATCCCACAGCTGTTGGGTGCTGGGCAGAACATGCATGACACACTTGTTCTGCAGACACCTCATTGGTTACTGATCAGTGCAGCAAAGGGTTGCCTTGCACAGGTGCTTTTCTTTCTTTTTTGCTCTGTTGTCCAGTTCTGTAATTATAGTCCTCCTGCACTGTCACGTGGAATTCTCTCCTGTCTGATTGTTTTATATTCTGCAATCCACCTTGAGTCTCAGCAAGAGCTGTAAATGAAGTAAATAATCTATACCTATATCTATTTAAAATAATTTTCCTGTGATTAGGGATAGGTTTTATCAGTTGCAAAATAGCAGTCTGCCAATATTATGTATGTCCCACTCTCCCAGCTAAGTCCTGCTATCTTTTGTGTATTTTGCTTTGTATTCCAAAGCTACAGAAACCTTATGCAGTTATTATATCTGTTTTTCTTCACCACCAGGAGACTCTTTTGGACAGAAACAGGGATCCATTCTCAGATTGAAAGTTCTTCCTTGCACGGCACCAGTCGTCTCGTTATAGCCAATTCAGGCTTAGTTTGGCCCAGTGGAATAACAATTGACTACCTAGCTGACAAGTTGTACTGGTGTGATGCAAAACAGTCTGTTATTGAAATGGCAAACCTGGATGGATCGAACCGCCGAATATTCGCACGGAAAGATGTAGGTGAGGCGTTGGGGTTGATCGCTTTATGACTGTAGATAAAAGGGTTTATGTCCTCTGTATGTATATGTGGAAAGGCCAGCTTTTGTGTTAATCACTGCATTGTGAACTCTACAAAGAGACCAACTAAATTAAAATGAAGTAATAAGGAGAGCAAGAAGAATCTTGCTGTGTATGTGCTTAGGTAAAGATTAAATTGAGTAGCTTCATGAGCTCAATGTTGCTGGTATTTTTGTTCGCTGAGAATTGTGACGAATTGTTGATTTTTAAATTGGGATTTTGAACCACCTTGGGAAAACTGGGATAAGACATAACTTTATAAACAAATATAAAAGTAAGCTGAAGTTTAACAAAGAAACTTGAAGTAAAACGGAATAGAAGTTATACCCTTCCAAGACCATTGACTTCAGTGGATTTAGAAAGATTTAACACTGCTTAGGACAGCTCTGTATTTGCTTCCTCCCCCCAATCTGATGCTACTTTTATGCTGTTTTTGAAACCTGAAAAGATTTTTTTTCATTGTTTGAGCACAGCCATTATGAAATGAACATAATGTTGTGGTGTCACATAGCAAAGCAGAGTTGGTTCTGTGTTGATGTCACAAAGACTTCTTCTTGCGTTGACTTGGAAGAGTGGGACAAAGATGTTGGAATGCATCTCCACTGGCCAGGCCACTAGACTGATGCTCCCTGTTTTGCAATGTTGTGGTGGAAAACTCAATGCCTGTCAGTATTGTTCAAGAGATTTTATCCTAATATAGATTTAGTTGAGGATAGTTACAATTAAATGAGGCAGCATGTGGATTCCAGTTTATAGAATGCTGTGTGAACAAGATCTACTTTTAGGTGCATAATTATACATGGATGTGGCCTGTACTGCATTGCTTACAATAGAATACACATTTAGATGCATATCCAAATGTACTTCCCCATCCACTGTCTGCCCCAGTTAGTTAAATAACATGCCTGGAACACTGTGAAACAATGCTGATACATTCCCTCTTCCCCCAGATACTCCTCTTTTCTGCACAGTTTTGTACCCTTTATGAAATGGATGGAATATCACTTTAGGAGATTGTAAATTCAGCGATAGAACGATGGATGTCAACTTCCTTATTGCACTACTGCTGCCCCCTAGTGTTATTCTTGCTGTAGTGAAAATGATACTCCAGCATCAGCTATAAGAAATAGAACTAAAATATTGCATAATATGAGAATGCCAGGTTCAGATGAGGAAATCTTCAATATCAGTTTGGAATTTGTCCGCATAACAAGAACAAGTTAAAAAGAACACTCAGTTTGGAATTTGTCCGCATAACAAGAGCACTAATACTAGTGCTGATAATTACAGAGGGATAGCCTTGTTAGTCTGTTGTAGGAAAATTAAACACAAGACCAGTAACTCCTTAATGAGGGACAAACTTAATTCCAGCATAAGTTTTCATGAGCTAGAGCTCATATATTTGAAAAAGTGAGCTTTGAGTCAAAAAAGGTTATGCTGGAAAATATTTTGCTAATCTTTATGGTGCTGTTAGACTACTGTTTAATTTTAGGACAAGTGACTAAGTCTCTGAAGAACACCAAAGACCATAGATGTCATCCACCCAAACAATTATCCCCAAAGCTCAGTTCTGTGCTTATCACATCTCCCTTATAAATAAAACCCGAATGGTGGTGGCACTTCTCTAGAACATTCCACACGCTCCAAAATCAGTTCGCTCTCTGATCTGTCATTTATGCGACTTGATTGGCTTTTGCCTCCAACATTCTAAACAGTTTGCTCTTCTGAGGTAAAATGTGTCCAATCTCCAGGTGAGGGCTGGAGATCACTCCGAATTACAACTGCTTTCCAGACGGCAGAGATCAGTTCCCCTGGAGAAAATGGTGGGCTCTGTATCCTTATATGTTGCTGAAGTGGCCCCCCGTATGACAACCAATGTGACGTAGCAGTCAAGGCTTCAGAGCACGGGAGAGGCTGCAGGTGTGTGTGGGGTGGAAAGCTGAAAAGTGAGGGGGAAATAAAGGTAGGTTGATGATTGGCTGGGAAGTAGATAGTGTTGCCAACTCCAGGTAGGAAATTCCTGGAGATGTGAGGGATGGAGCCTGGAGAGGGTGAGGTTTCAGGAGGCGTGGGACCTCGGACAGGTACGAAGCCATAGACTCCACCCTCCAAAACAACTATTCCCTTCTGTGGAACCACCATTGCCAATCTCCAGGTGAGGACTGGAGATCACTCAAAATTACAACTGTTCTTTAGGTAGCAGAGATCAGTTCCTCTGGAGAAAATGGTGGACTCAGTGTCATTATACCCTGCTGAGGTCGCCACAGCAAATTGACACTGAGTGTCCAAGGCCGGGGCACCCGCCCAGAGCCTCTTTCTAGAGGCCGTTGTATTTATTTCCACAACTAGCCTTTTTCCTAGTATTCTTATAAAACAGACAAATCCCAGGTAACCTCCATGTTACAAAACAGAAGCAAATTGGGAATAGCACACTGAAATGTTGCAGAACTTGTAGTTCATATTGATTCAGATAAGAAAGCTACATAAACTGCCAAAAAAGGCACCCAACCTCATCTGGAGTAATGGGATCATTTCTGGGATTACAGATCAAAAGTAATGAAGACAAATCCAAGGAGGTTAGGGCAGATCATCAGAAACATTTAGTTGTTTAAAGAGCAGGTCTAGGATTAAGCTGTTATTTAAGGTTGATAAAAGTATGTCAGTGGCCAGTGTACAGACAGTGTGTTCAAATATTTAAAAGGTTTTCAGAAAGAAGAATGAGATGAGCTGTCTTCCTATATGATGTGGGTAGTAAAAGAAGTAACATTTTGGAACTGTGGATAATAATCCAGTTTCAGATGAACCTTAGCTAGAATTTGTAAAGGTCATTTTCAAATGGAACAAGTTGTGCAGGATATTTGTGGCGTCTCATTCTTTGGAGGCATTCAAACAGTTTGGTGTAGTGGTTAAGTGCGTAGACTCTAATCTGGGAGAACTGGGTTTGATTCCCCTCTTCTCCACTTGCAGCTGCTGGATGACTTTGGGCAAGCCATAGTTCTATCAGAGCTGTTCTCTCAAGGACAGTTCTTGAAAGAGCTCTCTCAGCCCCACCTACCTCACAGGGTGTCTGTTGTGGGGAGATGAAGGCAAAGGAGTTTGTAAATCACTCTGAGACACCAAGTGAAGAGTGGGGTATAAATCCAATCTCCTTCTCCTCCTCCTCCTTCTCGACTGAGGGCTAAGTGACCTCTCTCAGGGCAAGAGGCTAGACTGGGTAAACAACAGGTTTCTTCCAACCTTGTGACAATGGTTTGGATTCAGTTAGCCATTTCATTCAATCACTTCCAATTCTACTTCTTACATGCTCCTATCCTACCTGACATTTGGCTGTGAAGGTCTCATAACCCCCAGCATAACCATTTGGTTGTCAAAGGGGACCCCTCCTCCCCTTTTAATAAGAAAGCAGATTGGATCCGACCCATGGTGTTTTACTTGTATTAGACATGTTAAGAATAGATAGTTATGTGCATAAACTTGTTTACTTAATGTAATATATTTGTGTAAATATGAGAATATGTGTATATTTTTAGGACATCCATTTGATATAACAGTATTTGAGGGTGACATTTGGTTCTCTGACTGGGCTAAGAATTCATTAATGAGAGTGGACAAGAAGACTGGACAAAATAGGGTACGTCTTGGAGGCAGCATACTGAGGCCATCCTCACTGGTGGTCATCCATCCCTTAGCTAAGCCAGGTATGTTTCCAAAATCATGCAACTGCTTTCTTATTAGATCAGGTTTCTTATTAGACCAGGTATATTTCAAAAGTCATGCAGCTGCTTTCTTATTAGACCTCTTTTTTCATTGCTAATCTGTTAGTTAATTTTATTTGACTATCTCAAAAACAGAATTACTGGACAAGCAGTACGTGGTGGAAATAAAGGAAAACCTGGTGGTATCAAATTTGATGAGACAGATACCTGATTGATGCACTTTCATTTACTGAACTAAACACTCTAAATGTTATGAATGTTACAGAGATTCCACTTGAGGTAGTTTGGAGATATTCAAGTCTCTACAGCCGTTGGACTTTGCTTTTATTTTTAACTATGCTTTTCTTCTGATTGACTTCGATGACTAAATTTTGATTACAGTTTTGAAGCCCTAGAGTGCAGCAGCCTATCCCCACTCATTCATTCCTTATTGTTTCAGGCCGTATGTTTATCCCCGAGGAGAGACTGTCAACTAACAAGACATCAGCACTGGAAGTTAGATACCAGCCTCGTTTAAGGAACAATGCATATGGAGACAGCAGTGGAAAAGATCTACAGATGTTGACTGCAGAAATTGTGGTGTCTGGTAAAGACTGCAGGCTCCTATTTCCAGTAGCAGGGGTAGCCAAGAGAGTCTAAAACAGAGTCCAAACAGAGTGTGCCACTGGTGGAAGTGATGCTATGTCCAGTGGTGCTATTTCTCTAGCAAAATAACTCTGTTTCAGAGGTAGACTCCCTAGTGTTCTTTCCCAGATCACAGAGATGGAGGACAGAGTACATTTTCAAATTGTCTAGTACTAGGGTTGCCAAGTCTTACCTTTAGCTGGAGCGGGGGACTCCCGGCTGTTTCCCGGAGCGCGCACGTGCCCCAACCACATCACCTAGAAGTGACGTGATCACGCTGTGGGCGGGGCCACGACCATCCGAGGGAAAAACATAGAGACCCCAGTGTGCCCGGCGTGGTCGCGTCACTTCCGGGTGACATGTACGTCACGTACTTTGGGGATGGGGTTCCCCCCGGGGCCCAATCCGCTGGCGGCGAGGAACGGGCCTCTGGGGCTGGGGTTTCCCCGCCCCCTGGGGGGACTTGGCAAGCCTATCTAGTACTCCTCCATCACTGGAGTTTTGCCTTTGTTTGGGACCCACATATTAATTCCAAACCCTGATTTTCAAATTAAATATTGTTGGGTCTTATACTTTATTCCCCACAATTGCCAAAGCCAGTTTGGTTACGTGCTCATAGCATCAATAGACTTTCCAACCCATCATTTTGGAAGCCTGATCATGGCCATTTTCATATGGGTTCAATGCTGATGGAAAATCCCCCCCCCGAGCATTGTGGTACATTTATATGCCTTCTGGGGTGTCCCTGGCTTTTCTTCAAACTGTCTCAAACCTACTTCATTGCAAAGTTTTGGAAAAGATCACAGTAAAGTCTGAAAGGCTGCTATGCTGGTGGGTAATTCAGATTTCCCCACCCACAAAGCAGCCATTTCCCCTGATGTTCCTCATGGCAGCCATTTCTTCGTCCTGCCACTAATTATAAAATAATATAATTATATTCTAGTTCTGATTTTTTTAAAGAATTCAAAAGCCCCAGTGGCCTATGGGACTGGGGAGTCGTTGTGGCCACTGCTGGTGGACTCGACTAGGGAAACTGTGGGGAAGCCTTGTTGTCACTGTGCCATATCTACAGCCACTCCAGCAGCAGGGAAAGAGTGATATACATTAAGGGCTGCCAGCCTCCAGGTGGGGCCTGGGGATCTCCCGCTTTTACCACTGATCCCCAGCCGACAGAGATCAGCTCCCCTGGAGAAAATGGCTGCTTTGAAGGGTGCACTGTATGGGCATTGTACTATGCGGCGGCCCCTCCCCTCCCCAAACCACACCCTCTCCTGGCTCCACCCCCAAAGTCTCCAGGTATTTTCCAACCCAGACTTGGCAACCCTTTATACATTGTGCCAGGGGAGCTTACAGAACAATGATTATTTTTAGCAAAATGAACCCAAATAGTTCAGAAACTGTCAAATTATGGTATTAGCTCCTAGAAAAGAGCAAGAGTCCAGTAGCATCTTAAAGATTAACAAAATATGTGGCATGGTATGAGCTTTCATGAGTCACTGCTCACTTCTTCAGATACTTCAGGTATTAGCTCTTCAGGTGTTAGCTCCTGGGAATCTAGGCCTTCATATCTCCAGGATATTCTTCAAGCAACTGGGCCAAAATTGCTTCCTCACTCTAAACTGGCAGGCAGCTGTTTTTCATAAGTCCCCTTCTCCTAAACCCAGCATATTCTCTCTTTGTCCCTGTGCCAAGGAGAGGAAATGCCAGAGCCTTGTGAAGGTGGCAGCTTTTGACCCAGAGTGTCTACTCTGGATGTTGCATCAGACATTTACCTTCCAGTATGACCTGAAGATTCAAATAAATGTATATTTCTCCTGTAGCCTCGTGCTATTCCTATCATAACTCTGCCTTCTGGCCTAAGGGACCAGAACTGCTAGCAATGTACATTTGGATGTTAATTAATCAAACCCAGACTTGAATAGATGCTGTTTTTCTAACATCACAGTTGTAATCTTAATTTGAAAATTAATGATAGTGATATCAGAAGGCATCAAATTTACCCATTATTGTGGCACCTGGCTGTCTGGCTGCAGGTTCAGAATGGTCAGAAGAAGGGAGGGATGTGAAGAGAGAGTGACTTGGCGGGTATGGAAGGTGTAAGGATATTTATCCTACATTGTGTGTTATTTTCTATCGCTCTGGGGCTTGAAATGTTTTTCATCCTGTCAAATTCATTCCCAGTATCAGAACCAGGTTGGGCGACAAATATTTCAAGTACTGGAATCCAGTGTGTGTGTGTGGGGGGTAGCTCTTTTTGCCTGTATGTTGAGTTGTTCCCACTGCAGATGGGATAATACAACAATCCTCTGTTATTGTGCATTATTTGTTTCTCTCTACCTTTTTTATTGGTTGTCAAATGTCTGACTCTTACCCCTAAGAAAGTGGCAATTTTAATTGCCCCTTTCTCTTACTCTCTCCTCAATATGACATCAAGGATTTTCTGAGTGATGAGGCAGTCCCCGAGAATTTAGTTCCATTGGGGAAGAAAACAGATGGGTTGCAGACAGAAGCATGTTCTATCAATGGAAACGAATGAAAGAAGAAACCAAACATTTCTAACAACTGAAATTAAAAAGAAGCAAATATTTTAGGTTTTTGTGTACATTCCAAATTGCTGCATTTTATTTTATTTAATATATACTCTGCTCTCCTCCCTCTGTGGGGACCCAGAGGGGCTTACATAATTCTCCTTTCACCCATTTTATCTTCTCAACACCCCGGTGAGGTAAAATAGGATCAGGGTGTGTGACTGGCCCAGGGTCACCCAGCAAGCTTGTCTGGCAGAGTGGGGATTCATAGAATCATAGAATGTTAGAGTTGGAAGGGACCTTGTCATCTAGTCCAACCCCCTGCACTGTGCTGGAGCATAGTCGAAAGATAGCCCTACAACATACCCGAAAGATGGTCATCCAGCCTCCGCCTGAAAATGTCCTGCAAAAGAGCATCCACCACCTCCTGAGGCAGTCTGTTCCACTGCTCAACCACTTACAGTTAGGAAGTTTCTCCTGATATTTAGCCGGTATTGACTCCCTTGTAATTTCCACCCATTAGATCTAGTCTTGCAATCCGGAGCAAGAGAGAATAGATCTGCTCTATCTTCTACATGATAGCCCTTCACATATTTGAAGACTGCAATCATGTCCCCTCTAAGCCTTCTCTTTCCCAGGCTAAACATTCCCAACTCTTTCAGCCTTTCCTCATAAGACTTGGATTCCAACCCTCTCACCATCCTGGTTGCCCTCTTCCGGACACGCTTGAGCTTGTCAACATCCTTCCTAAAATGCAGTGCCCAAAACTGGACACAGTACTTCAGGTGAGGCCTGACCATAGCAGAGCAGAGCAGAAGTACCACCTCCTGTGATCTGGACACAATGCTTCTGTTAATGCATCCTAAGATTGCATTAGCTTTCTTCGCAGTCACATCGCACAGCAGGCTCATGTTTAGTTTGTGATCAATCACAACACCTAGATCCCTTTCACATGTGCTGCTGTCAAGCCAAGTCCCTCCCATTCAAGCCTGCCTCTTCTAGATCCTAGCCCTTGCATTGCACAGTCCACTGCCCAAATCCTAAAGCACCTTTCATTTGTTATAGCTTTTTCCATTCAAGCACAGGTAAGGGGTACCTGTCTACCAGGCCAGCAATCCTCCTGATATATGTGGTTACCTTTTGTGTGAATAGGACAACATGCATATTTTAAGCCTCCTTGAGCTCTGTAGCAAGAAAGGCAGCTAATAAATATAAAATAAATAAATATTTTCCGGTTCAGATATTTATGATCAGAAGCTAGGGTTTCAAGCCCTAGGCCGTCAACTGGTAGAAGACTTGCTGTGGGGTGGTGGTGGTGGTGGTTGCCCATGATGTCACATCTTTGGCAATGTGCTGACATCATTTCTGGTGCATCCGGGAAGTGATGTCAATGTATCACTACTGACACTAGCATTTGGCCAAAACTCTGTGGTTTAACAATAGAATTTTAGGTGAATGCTACAGCATTGCCCAGTGCTATAATGTCACTTCTGGGTTGCCCAGGAAGTGATGTAATGCCATCAGGATGACACTGATTGATCCCATTCCCCTCCACCACCCAGCTGAGTGGTGGCAGGAAGGGGTGGGTGAGAGGTCTGCAGCCGAAAGTGCTTTGGTTGAGTTACTTTAGATGACTGCTTTGAATTATTCCTGCATACCTGAAAATATTCAAAATGAATATCAATAGCGAGTATCCGTGGGGGCCGGTTATTTCTGTAGAGGAAAATTGGAACCAGGATCATTGTGCACATTTAGTTTTATAGGTTGGATCTTGATTAACACACACAGAAAAGTTGAATCAGTGTGCTAGAAAAGGTGTGAAGGGAACAGTAAATTATACAGTACAGGTTTTTTTAAAAAATATTTGAAACAGATGTAGAGAATAGTTTTCAGAAATACCAAAAGCATACATCTGAGGGCATGTTTATCTGTTGCAAGAAAGTGAGTGGGTGAACACTGTATGCTGGTTGACACCATGTCTAGCAGGATTATCCTTTGAGAAGTTGATTCTAATTAATTTGTCTAAAACTATTATCCTGAGCGTATGTATTATGAGCTTAATTGGAACAATATTTCCTTATTTTGTGCCACAGGCCAGGATGGATGTACAGAGCTGTACTGTGATGTCAATGCTGAGTGCATTTTAAATGAAAATGGCGCCTCTTGTCTGTGTCGGACGGGGTTCACCAAGGAAGACAAATTGTGCTATGGTAAATGCCACCTGCCAGCTATCAGAAATGCCATGTTCAGAGCTCCCAGTGATATTTTAAACAATTTTCAGCTCCTCCTCAATCACAGGCAAAGTGTCAACCTAAGTGTATGGTGCACATGGTTTTCTCCTTCCCATTTTATCCTCACAATGACCTGTGAGGTAGGTTAGGCTAAGAGAGAATAGAAGAAGTAGAAGAAGAAGAAGAAGAGATTGGATTTATACCCCGCCCTTCACTTGGAGTCTCAGAGCGACTTGCAAACTCCTTTCCCTTCCCCTCCCCACAATAGACATCCTGTAAGGTAGGTGGGGCTGAGAGAACTCTTTCAAGAACTGATCTTTCAAGAACAGCTCTGAGAGAACTTTGGCTTGCCCAAGGTCATCCACCAGCTGCAAGTGGGAGGATTAGGGAATCAAACCGGTTCTCCCAGATTAGAGTCCACACACTTAACTACTACACCAAACGTGCTCTTTGTTCTTCTCTCTGTTCTGAGGCCAACAGGATTACCGTAATGTTTCCTCTAAGCTTCACAGTGTTGTGAGCAAAAATTTTCATGAGCAAAAAAGTGAGTAGCATTAGAGCAGGTCTATATTTGACTTTTGCATAAATTAGCTTTTTAGATTATTTCCATAACCTTGTAAAAATTTCAGAATGAATTCTTTTAAACTATGTTTAAACTATATCTTAAGAATAATTTAAACATTATAAGAGAAAACAGAATCAAGTCAAATTTCACTACAGAAAATGTCCTCTGTGGGGGTAGACCCAGGCCTCTAGAGAACAGGTCTACCCACCTCTTTCCCCTATACTGTTAGACCTGGCCTTCGGAGAACAGGTCTACCCACCTCTTTCCACTGTATTGGTAACTTGGCCTCCGGAGAACAGGTCTACCTACCTATTTCCCCTATATTGGTAGGCAATGGCCTCCGGAGAACACGTTACCCACCTCTTTCTACTATATTGGTGGACCTGGCCTCGGACTGTTGCCCTGCACTGAGTTTTAGAAAACATACCAGCACATGGTGGGGGGAGACTCTTGCAGTCTACTTTGGGGTTTTTTTTAGAGAAATATGACAAATTACAGGTCAAGTATAACAGAGGTGGAACAATTGCTGTCAGAACCATGCCTAACCTAACAAACAGAAAGTTCATAAATGTTATTAACCTTCCCAAACTATTTATTGAAATATTTATATCCCACTTTTCCTGTGACTCAAGGCAGCTTTTTTTTCTGGCTCCATTATAGCCTGTTGAGACCATTAGTCAGTGGGCCCCATCTTTCCTTATATATAATTGAGTAGTGGGATGGCACTTTCTGAATATTCCACATGCTCCTAAATCAGGTGGCTCCATGATGTGTCACTCAGAAGCTGTCCCTATTCACTGGCTGCGTTGCCTGAGTCCCACCCACAGAAGTGGCGCCCACCAAAAGTTTCCTCAGAAGATGGTTGCTTCACTCTGGTGAACACAGCTACTGTCTTTCGTCTCCTCACCAGACGATGATTGATTCCCTCTGGTCAAAACCCACTGTCTTTAGCCTCCAAGCCAAGTTTGCTGAGGCAACACTTTCCAGAACAGAAAAAAA
>NW_015175430.1:64278-67075 GCF_001447785.1 Gekko japonicus
TGCGTTGCCTGAGTCCCACCCACAGAAGTGGCGCCCACCAAAAGTTTCCTCAGAAGATGGTTGCTTCACTCTGGTGAACACAGCTACTGTCTTTGGTCTCCTCACCAGACGATGATTGATTCCCTCGGGACAAAACCCACTGTCTAGCCTCCAAGCCAAGTTTGCTGAGGCAACACTTTCCAGAACAGAAAAAAAGAGAAGTAAACAGCTGTCAGTGTAGCAGAGGCGGCAGCGGGGGGAGGGGGGACCACCAGCCCAAGTTATCATAAAAAAGCCAGTGGATACATACACAAGCACAGTGAGAGGATGGGACCAGACAAACAGAAAACAGGAAGCCAAAAACCTGAGGCATGCTGCAAAGCACAAATACAGTCACAGATTGTGTGACCTTGGACACCAGTTATTGTGTAACATAAGGTATGTGAGACTTTACTTCAACATTTGTGCATTTCTATTACGAACTTCTAATATGTACTTAACCTGCTTCCAGCCTATGCATTCATTACACATCACATCTTTCTAGAGCTCATTGTATTGCTTTTACAACAAGCTTTACTGCTAGTAGGCTATAATGGAGAATCAATCCAGGGGTATCTGCAGCTCTGGAGGGCTGTTTTTTTGAGGCAGATGTGTCAAATTTGCAGCATACCTGCTGGTTCATCTCAACCCCTCCAAGTTTCAAAAAGATTGGACCAGGAATCTAATTCTGTGGACCCCAGAAGGAGGTGCCCCCATCCTCCATTGTTTCCAGTGGAGTGAAAAATGCCTTAGTGTGAGCAGAAGCTTAAAATCCCTTAGCTGGAGCCAAACTTTTGTGTGCCAGAGCCCCCTAGTGCAACTTAGAGGGAACTCTGCTCACCACTACACCCCACTGGTTCTCACAGTGCTTTCCCCCCATTTCGTTCTATCAAAATATCTCACCCATATCTTTTCCAGTTTTCAACACTGTTTCTCTTGCAGATGTTGATGAGTGTACTTTTAACCTGGACCACTGTGATCGAAGTGTGTCAAAATGTGTCAATACTGAAGGCAGCTACATTTGCCAGTGTTTCATGGGATATGCTGAAGATGGGCTTCATTGTTCTGGTGAGTCAGTGAGTTGGAGGCTGCTACTGTTTATTGCTTGAAATCTTACATTTGGAATGATTTCACCTTACAACATAGAGGGATTTTTTTTTAAATGTCCAGTTTTTGCATTATAAGCATACTATTAAGAGGTACTTTTTAAAAACTGGTTTTACTCTGTTCTTCTAGTTGGCTTCCTAGTTACGTCTGTTGTTAAAGAATCTTTGAGAGCACTGTAGAAAAAGAAACTGATTTTGTATCTGCAGGAGCAATAATCAGTTCTGAGCATAGCTACACAGCCTAGGGTTATAGTCAGGGATATTTTTGGGCAGGAACACAGAGGAACGGAGTACCGGCTGGCTTCAGAGTTTGCCACGCCTGCTACAGCCAAACCTCTGTGTGCGTGGCTACAGAGGGAAGGCCTGGAGAGCGACCCCCCCCCAGCGACTCCATGGCGGACGGGGTCCCCGTGCCTTCCCCAGCCTTCCCTTCCCTTCAAGGGGGGGCTTGCCCGGGCAAGCCAAGGGAAGGCATGGGGGTGTGGCCTAATGTGCTAAAGAGCTGTGCTGTCAGGGGTGTAGCCTAATATGCTAATGAGTTTCTGCTGTTGGGTGTGGCCTATTATGCTAATGAGTTCCTGCTGGGCTTTTTCTACAGAAAAAAAGCCCTGGTTATAGTGGTAATGTATAATAGTTCTTTAACATTCGTTTGATGTCTTTAGACCCTGAAAAGGTATTGCTGCAATGCTGTGCACCCCAGAGCCATCATCTGAGCCTTTGTGTAGCAAGCAATAATTAGAAAATGAATTACGTTTGGAGACCAGCCCTGTTAAAAATGATGATGCAATTGATTTGCATTAGTTCATAATAACTGTGATGTAAACTTGCCTGGCTGGGCTTGCCTGCTTGTGCTAAATTCACAAGCTCCGAATGGCAGTCGACACGTATTATCCCTTCCTTTTTGGCACTTCTGCGTCTGTACGATGTGCACACGGGCATCTCATCAATATGCGGAGTCTCTAGTTGTCAGGGCATGTATTCACTTCCTTTTTACTTCGCAGCCTAATGGGGACAGGGAGGGATAGATGACCTAATAAAGATGTCTCGGAAGTCATTACCATGCATATAAATGAAAGCAGGGATTGAGTCAGTCGTTACTCACCAAATCATTTCTGTTTAATAGTCATGAGTTAGTTTAATAGTCATGAGATTCAGAGATTAGTTTAATAGTCATGAGATTCAGAGATTAGTTTAATAGTCATGAGATTCAGAGTTCTGACATTTACAATTCAAGTACATTTTAAAGCCATGTTCATAATCAGATTCTCCAATTCTCATCGACAGGACTTGAGGGCTGACGTCAAACTATCAGTATACTGTCCCCCCCCCACCCGTCAAGTACTGTCATAGACATGAAGACCAGCATTTTTAGCCGCTTCCTATTTTTAAGCACCTGTGCCAGGTGCAGAAGTAATGTTTTGAAAAGTGGGAGCTGGTCTTGAGAATGCTTGCACCTTATCTCTATCCCTCCTCTCCTCTCCTTTCCCCACAAGTGGAAACCTCCCCCCCCCACTTCTCTTGTTAATATTACTGTTACTGATTATTTGGAGAACCAGTTTGGTGTAGTGGTTAAGAGCGCGGACTCTAATCTGGGAGAACCGGGTTTGATTCCCCACTCCTCCACATGCAGCTGCTGGTGTGATCTTGGGTCAGTCATAAGTTCTTTCAGAGCT
>NW_015175430.1:67390-86896 GCF_001447785.1 Gekko japonicus
TTCTTCTTCTTCTTCTTCTTCTTCTTCTTCTTCTTCTTCTTCTTCTTCTTCTTCTTCTTCTTCTTCTTCTTCTTCTTCTTCTTCTTCTACAACTAGATTTGAGTCCACCAGCACATGATATCTGGCAAAGGGAGCTTTGACACTCAAAAGCTCATACCCTGAAAATCTTGTTGGTCTCTGAGGTGCTCCTGGACTTGAATCTTGTTGTTCTACCGCAAACCAACATGGCTACCGTCAGAAATGATCATTTTTTACAAATGAATGATTTAAGTCTCAGAGTCTATATATTACCAACTTTAGGTGAGCTTACTAGCTGCAGTCCATTCTTTGGAAGGACTGGCTGAGCCATAGGTAACTTGGGCACATTGGATTACCATCCTGCACTCTACATGGGCCTTCTGTCAAAGAACAGCAGGATGCTTTGTGTTAGGGTTGCCAACTCCAATGTGAGAAATTCCTGGAGATTTGTGGCGCTGAGCCTGGGAAGGTTGGAGTTTGGGAAGGGGAGGGAGCTCAGCAGGGATGCCATGCAATAGAGTCCGCCCTTCAAAGCTTCCATTTCCCCCAGGGGAACCTGTTGGATCCTTTTAGCCCAGCAATGTCGCACAGCGGGAAATAAAGCAGACACAGACGTGTGTGTGTTTAGCTTATAGGAAAAAGAAAGTTTACTAGAAAAAATTAGGGAAAGGTTACATGGAAGAAAATAGCAACATCCTAACTAGTCTCCATCTTGCTTGTTTGCTTGCTAACATGCATGCAAGTTCTAAGTGTTCTGAGGCAGAGAACAAAGGAAAGGAAAGTTCTCCCCCAGTGATCCACCCCTGATGTACGTGCCAAACAGCAGTCGTTGCTTGATTTGGTAAGCCATCTTGAGCATTATTTGTATTAGAAAAGTAGGAAGTAAAGGCTTTACATAAATATTTTAACTCTTCAGTGCTGCATTCTTGGCCCTTATACTGTTTCCTGGAGCAATGGATGTCAATGTATGTGTAAATCACAGCAACCCTATATATATATAAAACACCCTAGTGTATTGGCCCCTGGGACTCCTTCAAATAGTGAAGGGTGGGGTATAAATCCAATCTCCTCCTCCTCCTCCTCCTGCTGCTGCTTCTTCTTCTTCTTCTTCTTCTTCTCCTCTGCTGGGATGCAGTGGAGGGCCTTCCATCGTTCTTGTCAAGACTTTCTGGTTTGAGACTCTTGTATTCTGCATTAATGACTTCCTCAGATTGTTACTGCTGTTTTTGTTATTATGAATGCTTATTGGGTGTTTTGTGTGTGTGGTGCTAAATGGTTTATCTGTTAGAATGTTTTATTACTGCTGGCTGCTGCTTTTGTCTGCCGCTGTAGGCTGTTTTAGAATTTATCTTATATGGCTGTTTTGCTTAATTTCACGTGTTGCAATTTTTAAGCAATTGTTTGGGAAGGGGAGGGAGCTCAGCAGGGATGCCATGCAATAGAGTCCGCCCTTCAAAGCTTCCATTTCCCCCAGGGGAACCTGTTGGATCCTTTTAGCCCAGCAATGTCGCACAGCGGGAAATAAAGCAGACACAGACGTGTGTGTGTTTAGCTTATAGGAAAAAGAAAGTTTACTAGAAAAAATTAGGGAAAGGTTACATGGAAGAAAATAGCAACATCCTAACTAGTCTCCATCTTGCTTGTTTGCTTGCTAACATGCATGCAAGTTCTAAGTGTTCTGAGGCAGAGAACAAAGGAAAGGAAAGTTCTCCCCCAGTGATCCACCCCTGATGTACGTGCCAAACAGCAGTCGTTGCTTGATTTGGTAAGCCATCTTGAGCATTATTTGTATTAGAAAAGTAGGAAGTAAAGGCTTTACATAAATATTTTAACTCTTCAGTGCTGCATTCTTGGCCCTTATACTGTTTCCTGGAGCAATGGATGTCAATGTATGTGTAAATCACAGCAACTCTCTCTATATAAAACCCTCAGAGAGGCAACGCTATATATATATCAAACCCCCTAGTGTATTGGCACTTTCTGTCTCTCCCATTGGCTGTGCTATGCACTCCAACAGCCATTGGGCTGTCAACCATGACTCAAGAGTACTTGCATGCCATTGGCTGGGTGCTGGCTCCTCTCCTCTTCCTCGTCCACTGACGACTTGGCCATTCCCTGTCTGAATAAACTAGCAAAACTGCTGTGGAGCTCACTTTCCCCTCAGTGGCTGTTGCTAGGCAACCAAGTTTGGTTCTGTCAGTAAAAAGGCAGGGGCAGGAGGCCTTTCCAGGCCTACTTTGGCCTTTGTGGGGAACTCATTGGAGCCAGGCTTGACTAGGGTTGCAAGCTCCCGGTTGGGAAATTCCTGGAGACTTTGTGATGGAGTCTACTGAAGCCAGAGCTTGGGGAGGGGAAAGGCCTCAGCTGAACAGAATGTCATAGAGTCCACCCTCCCTAGGAGAGTCAGAGTGGTGCAGCAGTTAGCACTTCAGAGCAGGGTCTGCTAGACCCAGGTTTTTGCTGTGGAAGCTGAGTGGGTGATTTTGGACCAGTCACAGACTTCCAGCCTAACCTACCTCACAGGGTTGTTGTGCAGATGAAAAGGGGGAGAGTAGAATTATGTGAGCTGCTTTGGTCCCCACTGTGGAGACTGTACTTTTCCTAGGCTGCAGGGAGGGGGGAGGAGATAGAAAGCTGAAGTCAGAGGGGCAGATAACAATACGTTTATGGTTGGCTAGGAAGGAGATAGGGTTGCTAATTCCTGGAGATTTGAGGGGTGGAGCCTGGAGAGAGTGGGGCTTGAGAGGGGTGGAACCTCAGACAGATACAATGCCATAGACTCCACCCTCCAAACCAGCCATTTCCTCCTGGGGAACATTTGTTGCCAATGTACAGGTGAGGGCTGGAGATCACTCAGAATTACAACTGTTCTTCAGATGACAGAGATCAGTTTTCCTGGAGAAAACAGTGCACTCTGTGTCATTATGTTCTGCTGAGATCACCACAGCAAATTGATGCTGAGTGCCCAAGGCCGGGGCACCTGCCCAGAGCTTCTTTTTAAGCTTGTTGTATTTATTTCCACAGCGGGTCTTATTCCTAGTATATCAATAAATCTGTCTGCATGTAGAATGACACTAAACAGCACAGGATTGGATCCTAATCCCCCCTGTCCACTCACCCTAGATGCCTCTGCTTACAGAAATGATGGAGAGCAATTTTTCCCAATTCTCCTCTCTCACTGTGGTCCCCCATTTTACTTCCCATTGTCTTCCTGGGAGGCAACATGGGGAGGGGGCTCATAGAAGACTACAGCAGGAGGGGGGAGGGGCAAGAAAGTTGCTGTTTATGCAGTGCAGCTCCACTTATGCTGCATAGGATCTAAACCATGGTTAGAGTGTTCAGAGGTGGGCTTGTGTGGTTTCCCCATGGCTGCTGGGTCTGCAGATACAGCATAGTAGCAATGGGGTTTCCACATAGCAGGTTTCTCCACATTTCCCCTGCCTGTTCCCTGGCAGCTGCCATTTTAAAATGTTATTTTATTTATAGACCACCTTTCACAATGAGACTCAAAGTGGATTACACAGTGTAAGTCAATGCAATCAACAAGGTAGGACATGTAATAAGCAATGTAATAGGACTGGTGGTGGAAAGTGCCGTCAAGTCACAGCTGACTTATGGTGACCCTGTAGGCTTTTCAAGGCAAGAGATATTCAGTGGTGGTTTGGTATTGTCTGCCTGCACACCACAACCCTGGTATTCCTTGGAGGTCTTCCATCCAAATACCAGCCAGAGCCAGCCCTGCTTAGTTTCCGAGATCTGACAAGATCGGGCTATCCTGGGCTATCCAGGTCAGTGCATAATAGGATTATGATTGTGGAAAGATGAAACACAGCAAAAACAATGCATAGAGTATTAGACATCATACAATTCAGAAATGTCATCCCTTGCCCAAGCTACTGCTACCCATAGAAAACAAGCTGAGGTAAACAACCTGTGTGCAAGGGACCTAAGTCAGCCAAGAATCACAAACACAAACTTTATGAGAGATCCCCTTCCCAATCCAACCTGACGAAGAGTTCTGGAGAACTTGAAAGTTTGTACTGTGTTGTGTTACAGTGATTAGTTTCTGTGTATTGTATTGCTTTTGTCTGAGGCTCATTGCCTAGTTATTTGGCCATTTCCCCTCAGGGCTTTGTCAGTCTTGTAGTATATACACAGTTCTTGCCTCCAGGTTATATGCCAGGTTTTCGTTCCTGCTGGGCTACCCCTTCCTCTTTGCTCCTAGAAACTGGATTACAAGCATTCTGGGACTGACAGCTGGCGAAAGCTCTGTGATGTTGCCACTTCTCCGTCAACCAGTGCCAGTGGATTTACCACGAAAATTCCATATTCGGTTGTAGTATAAATTGCATGTTTGCCCAAGCTGGTTTAAATCTTGTTCGATGCTGTGTTTCAGAACCTGTCATACAACCAACTGTAGCAACCAGTGAGGAGTCCACTTTGTCTGCACAAGATGGTACTGTTGGCTGCCCATCATCATACTGTCTCCATGAGGGAATCTGTGTTTATTTTTCCAGTCTGCAAGTTCATGCATGCCAGTAAGTACTGAACTCACTCAACAGGGTGGCTTAGTGATAATTTTTAACTCAGCCTAATCACATATGCATGGCCTTCCATTTCCTAAAACTAGTATAGTGTAGTGGTTTAAAGTGTCAGGCTAGGATCTGGGCAATCCAAGTTGGAATTCCCACTCTGCCATGGAGGTTTGTTGGGTGATCTTGGACCTGCCATTCACTCTCAGACTGACCTACCTCACAGGGTTGTTGTGAGGATAAAATGGAGGTGAGGGGAACAGTGTAAGCTGATTTGGGTCCCCACTGGGGTAAAGGTGGTTTATACATGAAGGAAATAAATAAATGTATAGTATCTTAAAGCCAGGCAGCTGCGGCGGCTTAGAGGTTAAGAAGCTGAGCTGCAGACTGGAAGGTCTGTAGCTCAGCAGTTTGAGACCCTAATGCTGCATGACAGAGTGAGCTCCCATCTCTGGCTCCAGCTCCTGCCAACCTAGCAGTTCGTAAGCAAGAAATTGCAAGTAGATAAATAGGTACCGCTTCGGTGGGAAGGTAACACTGTTCCATGAGCCTCAGCGTTTAGTCATGCCGGCCACATGACCACGGAAATGTCTTTGGACAGCGCTGGCTCTTCGGCTTTGAAATGGTGATGAGCATTGCCCCCAGAGTCAGGGCTTTCAAGCAAGGGAAACCTTATCTTAAAGCCATGCCAGCAGGTTGGTAGAGAGGGTAAAAGTGACTGAGTGCACTTATCCCATCTAATGCGTTGGTTTGCCCCATCTAGGATTTTTTAAAATGTGGCTTTTAAATTTATTTATTTATTTATTTAAAAATTATACCTGCCTTATCAAGCCAGCTATCAGATTTTTAGATCCTAGCCCTACATAAACCAATACACCTGGTTGGCTCTGTGTAATGTAGGTCTATGTATTTCCCCTTTGTTATGAAACACTTTTATAGGTATGTCTTTGTATCCTTTTTGCTGCATGCTGTAGGTATAAGCCATTCCATATGCTGACCCAGATTCACATGCGTATGTTTAAAATGTGTGGCTTTTCCCTTATTGTTATTGTTTTTACAATTGTACACTAGGTGGCAGTGTTTCATCATCCATGAACAAAGCATACTCATTCTATTCTGGGTTCAAGATACAAAGTGGTTACTATGCCTTATGTAGGATCTCCATTGTATGTCAAAATATATGACCTGCATTTAGTTGTCAACATACAGGTTTATTAAATGATGATACAAACCATACCAGGAGATTAAAAAAATTATGTAGTTATACTTCTGAATACAATGAGTAGTAGTTCCGCTTCCGCAGTTTGCTGAAACTTACCCTTGTCTGTTGTCCAGAAAAGTAAATTTAAAATGCTTCTAGCTTCATTTTTATCCACAGTTTGCAGTTGACTGTAGCCTTTCCTATGTAGCATGGTGAAAACTGGTCACACCAAGGTCTTACCCTGTGCTTACTGACCCTGATCAAAAGAACCACATAAGCACAGCAAAAGAAGGCTGAACTGAATACTTAAATTCACTTAATACTTTTGGTTATGTCATTCTATTCCATATGAGCTGGAATGACATTTTTTAATAATTAAGTATAAAAATGGGTTAGAATTTTTGATGAAACAAATCTTCATTAAATAGATTTGCCAATAAAATTTACAAATAAATAAAATATGATGTTTTCATTTAGAGAACTGAATAAATGCTCTTTATTAAATAAACTTGCAAATATTTTTTTAAAAAACCTGTAAATGAAATATATTTTCATACAGAGAGTTAAAAATGATTTGTTTATTATTAAATGCCAAGTCTAACACAATGCTGAATTGAGAATCTCTATCTATTGTGGGCAAGTTGTGCACAACATGCTGGGAAAGATTCTGAATTTTTTTTAAATCCACCCTAAAATAAGAATTTCAGCCCAATCAAAACCAATCTTTAAAAAATCCAAATTATTGTAAACCCCCAAATAACTTGCACAGCTTTAGTCCAGTAAGTTTTCACTTCCTATCGAAGCAAGTGTTCTTCATGGTTCTGGATGATCCCAAATATGACAGTTTCCTAAGGATTACAGTGGATGAAGTCATGCCAACATGGTGACATTTGTTCTTTCCATTATTGGCTACAGTATTCGCTTCACTTGTTTTTTGACAGCTGTGCAAAAGGCTACTTGGGAGAGCGCTGTCAGTTCAGCGACTTGGAGTGGTGGGAACAGCAACATGTGAAGCAAACCAAGAAGCGGAATCTCACGACTGCTTTTAGCTCGGCTCTGTTACTCCTGGTCCTTCTCTTTGGAGCTGGAGCTGTCTACTGCTACAGGTAGAACTGCCTGAAAAGCATATCTGAGTTTCTGTGTTTGAGATTTTTGTTATTTCTACGGCCGCTTTTAAAAATGTATTTTGCTTGTCATTTACTATAATCATGCCGGGAGGGTGTGTCGGTGCCAGATAATTTACCTTGGAATGATGAATTCCAGTATGTTCTCTAGAGCTCCCTCCCCCATGAACTCTCATGATAGATTTCACATGAACACATGAAACTGCCTTATACCGAATCAGACCCTTGTTCCATCAAAGTCAGTATTGTCTCCTCAAACTGGCAGCGGATCTCTGGGGTTTCAGGTTGAGGTCTTTCACATCATCTCCTGCCAGATCTTTTAACTGGACATGCTGGGGATAGAACTTGGGGCCTTCTGCACCTCAAGCGGATGCTCTACTACTCAGCTACAATCCTTCCCTTTTGATTGTAAATAACTGTGCCCTCCCCAGCATGTTATTGATAATATAAAAAGCTCTCGTATGAATGATGGCATCATCACAGCATTTCAGATGCACCCTCGGATCATTGGATCAGTGTATACTTTTCTAGGTACATGTAGCACAAAATGTACACAAGAGTATGTATCCCTTGGAATACAGAGGCACCAGTCTATGTTTCTAAATTAGACTCCAAGGCAATGTATTCCCCTTGATGTGTGAAAGTCAGAGCTACAGTACTCAGTTTCAGCTGTGAGTTTTTGTACTGGGCTCAACCCCAGACCCACCAGAATCTGCTGGGCTTGGAGCTGAAATCTGCCAGAAAAACCACTGGGCTCAGTTCCTCGATCCTCCATCTGCCCGGCTTCACCAGTCTGGGATGTCAGCTTCAGGCTTTTCCCAGGTACCAATTTTTTTTTAATTTCCTTTTTTTTTTAAATTTTATGTTGGCAAAACCTACTTTGGCAGATCTCTTTCCTTAAAAAGCATGTCAGCTTCTCATTCCAAGTTTCTAACTGGCAAAGAGCGCTTAAAAACTGGCTGATGGGTGTGGGGGAAGGTCCTTGGAATAAAGGGCTGTGCCAGGGGCCAGATGGAAAGCATCTTGAGGACAGATTGGGCTTCCAGTTGTTCCTTCCCAATTTATGGCATGTGCAGTATTTAGACTGCGTGTTGGTAAATATTCAGAAATCAACAATAGGGTGGTGCTGTTAATCAAAACCAAAAAGTGGGTGGTGGTGTAGAAAATGATGTTGCTAGGCATGATGGGAAAATCCAGACAATTGTAGATTTCAGTGGTCCTCAGAGAAAACACTGGATTATGCAGATTTAGTTTTAAGTTTTACCACTTGCAAAAAAAACAACAACCCACAACTCAACTGTATCAAACTTCAAAGGAATGGCAGCTGTCCTTTAGAAAACATACAACTATCAGTAATTTGGGCCTTTCTCGTGTGCTAACCAGAACACACCAATCTTTTGTAAGGTTGATTGCAGATGTAGTAGTATTTCTGTTAACAAAACTGGAGATGGATTTTAGCTAGACACAATAGAAGCCAAACTGAGTAGAGTTATCTAGTGGGGTATGGACTCTCCATAAGCAAAGTCCTGTTATTAGGTAGAAGTAGTTTTCTCCACTTGTACAGTTAAATTTCTCAGGAGTGACAAAAATTGTAGGGAGTTCTGATCATCTGTTAAAAAGCCACCTTTTGAAGAACTCAGGGGATATCAAAAGCTTGGTCACAATTTGGTGACATTTAATTGGTCATGTCACTGTTCTGCATTTTGGTAACAGATCGTTGTGGTTACCTACAGATTTGATATCTGGAAATGCTGAAGTTGTAGTTCATGGATTCTGTCATATGGTTTGGAACTCCCCATTTAAAGTCAATTGCAGATGCTTGTTCTTCTCCCACTTCCCAAGTGAACTTACAGGGAAAATACAGGGGACAGAGCTTTCAAATCTCGCATTAAAGTGATCATGTTAGCAACACGGGAACTATTGGTGGCTTCTATAATTAGGGCTCCTTGATTCACGGACTCTTATTGATTTATTTTTTTTTGTGACGACCTATTCCCATTTAAAACCCAAACGTTTAAAAAAGAGTCATAGTTTTGCCCTGATTTACTTTCCTCCTTTTCCAAATGGTTTTGATCAATAGAGCTGTTTATTCTGAAAGCAAGTTTTCAATTACATGCTTGGCTAGGTTTGTACTACAGCTATTAGTAGCCCCACACCATCAAGATGAAACCACTGATCTAAATCCCCCTTTAACAGGAGCCCAGAAACCAATATTTGGATTAGAGTTGCTATTTCATTTTTACTCCTACTTGGCTATATTTTAAGACATATTGATTAAGTTCCATGAGCAGGTCAGTAAAAGACCTTCTCTTCATCCATAAAACATAAACTCATATTGCCCTTTAATGTGAGGCTTGCAGGAATTAAAGGGGAAAAAAACTAACAAGCTGCTGCCATGAGGCTTTTTATAAGACCTCCTTCAATCTCTCCTTCCTCCCCTTAACTATATTTACTTGTTCAGAACATTTATCATGTAGAGTGTGGAAGGGTAAACCTCTGTGTCATTGAAGTTAATAAATATGTTTAAAAAGTAATAATAATTATATAATGTTTTCTGCTTGTCCACAGTAATTCACACACATCATCTTGATCATCCTTACAAGCAACACTATAAAATAAATCAGTTCTACTTTAATTCAGATGGAGCACCTTTGTGTATCTAGGCTGAGGGACAGGAGCAATGGAAGTAAACCAAATGGTGCTAATCCAGAGAGAGCAAATCACACTTAATTCTATGCACAATTATTTGAGGGTGTGCCTCACTGAAACCAGCAGTCTGGCCTTCTGTAAACATTTATGGGATTAGGCTTCACATTACTTTGAATTTACCAGGTCACCCTTCTGTAGTCATGACTTAGTCTTCCTTGGACTGGGGCCCAGATGAAGGAAGGACATACCATATTTCACAAGTCAATGCCATGGGTAGTTATTAGAGCAGAGAGGTCTCTGGTTTTGAACTTTTTTATTGGCATAGTATAGTGGTGCCCTGACCCGTGGGCCCAGGCTAGTCTGATCTTTTTAGATCTTTGAAGCTAAGCAAGGTCACCCTGGCTAGTATTTGGATAAGAGACCACCAAGGAATTCCAGGGTCACTATGCAGAGGCAGGCAGTGGCAAACCACCTCTGGACATCTCTTGCCTTGAAAACCCCACAGGGTTACTCTAAGTCTGCTGTGGCACGAGGGCGCTTTACACCACCGGAATAGCGGTAAAATAGGTGAGCTAAAGTTTGTGGTGTCTTAGGCAAGCTGCATTCTCTCAGCTTCCACACCCCCCCCCCATCTGCAATGTTTTTATAATAGTCAGCTAACTTTCAGGGCTGTCCTACTGTGCCAATGTACATGAACCACTTTGAACACTGAAGGTCCTATATAAATGCAAAGTATTCGATTTATTCCGGAGCACCTATAGCCCGCCTTTTTTAAGAAGATGAATTATTAATTAAAAACGAGAACAGCATCCTCCTCCTCATCCCTTGTACCTCCAGACAGACATGCTGTGACTTCTGTAACTGGGCATAGGTGCGCAAGAGGTATGACTAACATGTAACTGTCAGTCTGAGCACGGCACATTTGAAAAATAGGTGCTTTCCTAACTGTGCAGTCCTGACCCAAGTTATCCCCTTCTAAGCCCGTTGACTTCGATGGACTTCCAAGGGCACAGTTCCACTCACGGTCGTACTTGTAAGCTGTTCAGCTAGTAGTGTTTTTTAGTGTGACGTGGCCTAGTGTTCACCGCCTCATAACCTCATGAGAATCCTTGCTACTCCTTCATGTATGGCTCAGCAGAGCTTTACTGTACTGCTTGGGCACTGCTGCCTGGAACAGGATGGGGCCTCCTCTGTGATTTCAGTTTTGTAACGGTGAAGCAGAGTTCAGCTGTCAAAACAAATAAGGCCTTTGCACCGAATTGCCTGGGCAGTGTCCCTTCCTCCAGAGGGCATTTTATCTCTGTGAGCTTTTTCTTTCACAGTCGACAGCAGAGGTTTTGCAAGAAGGATCCCTGTGCAGAAGTAATGAAAGATGCCAGAGGCAGCGGCGGCGCTGACAGGGAGAACACGAAGCCCACAAGCAACGATCCATTGGTAATTCCATAGAAATGTGAAGTGGTGAGAGAAGTGGGAAGGATCAAAGGACATTAGGGATCCACTTGAGATTATCAGGCACATAATTCACATCTTTAGTATATTAAATAACCACTGGGGTCATCAAGCACTTTGCTACGGAGCCCAGTTCCTCTTACCTCACTGCTATGCTATCCTTCCGAGTTCACAGCTGCCCGAATGTGTTGCAAGCAGGAGATGGTGTTATTGTTAGCTCTGAACACAACAGTTGGAGGGATGTGTTCTAAATTAGGGAATACCAACGTAATGACATGGGATATCAGTGACTGGTTCTCCCAGTGGGGATGGAAACGGGGCTTCGTTCCCTAGAGACCCAGGCTGCAGTCCTGCAACCAGTTATGCCTGCTTGCTCCCATCCGGGTCAGGAGGCTTTTGCATGCATGGCAAGGGGTAGAATTGCAGTCCAAGTGTTCTGCATACTGCCAGGGGATCTTTGGATCTGAGGAGGTGGGAATGCCTTTGTATCAGGGATAGCTTTGTTTATTTGGGCAGCTAAGGAATGCAGCACAGGGAATGAGAAATGACCCAACTGAGATCTCCTTATGCGACTCATTATGTTTCACAGGGGACCCAACTGTGTACCTTTCCCTGTCAGGGTAAAGCTGCCTTTGCATTGTTTGCAGTTTGCTGGGCAATAGGTGGAATGCATCATTTGTAAATGCCTATAGAGTTCCTCAAAGGAGAAGTGTGTGTTAGAACCGCAGTCAGCTTGTGCATTCACACCCATGTGGAACTGATGAGGCTGCATCAGCTGTTGCTACAGTTAATCCCAGCTGCTAACATAATTTTCATTGAGTACAGAGGTTAATTAAATATCTAAATAGTGGACTGAGACAATAAATCAAATTTAGCCTAATCTGTTGTGGTATGCGTGTTCATTGTTGGTTCTGTCATGGGCATTCGCTTTGCCTGATGTTGTACAGATGTGTTTTGTGAAGTGACTAGTTGCAGCTGATAGAATCCAAAACTGTGAAATTCTAAGGTGAAAGAAAGGAGGATATGTTAATTTATTTAGAAAATGTATGTATCACCTCTCCAGAGGTAGCTTGCAGCTAAAACAATACAATCAAATCAAACAAGCCATTATTTTAGTCTAGAAAGTCAATGTTGCACATTAACTTTTAGGTCAAAAATAAAAAGTTAATATATGAAGGAAAAAATATTATTCCTGAATTTAAAAGAAGGGAAATGCACAAATTTTAAAAGAGAAGAGAAGAAGAGAAGAGACTGGATTTATACCCTGCCCTTCACTACCCAAAGGTGTCTCAGAGCGGCTTACAAACTCCTTTCCCTCCCCCTCCTCACAACAGGTACCCTGTGAGGTAGGTGGGGCTGAGAGAGCTCTTGACAGAAACTCCTCTTTTTCAAGAACAGCTCTTATCAGAACTACGGCTAGCCCAAGGTCATCCAGCCAGGTGCAAGTGGAGGAGTGGGGAATCAAACCCGTTTCTCCCAGATTAGAGCCCGCGCACTTAACCACTACACCAAACTGGCTCTCATTTAAAAAAACAGGCTAAATTAAAATTCATTGAAAAGTCAACAGACTTGCTTCTTGATTATCCTGACAACTGAATTAATTGTGATTGTTTGAATTTTAAGAGTAGCTGAAATATATTTGGCAATAGCCAAAATCGTGCAAATTTCATTCACAGACAGGAGAGAACAGTATGTGATAATCATCTGAATAGTTGGAGACTGTTACAAGAAATGGGGTTATTAGGAGAGCTCTTGAACTACCATAGGAAATGGCATGATAAGAAAAAGCATGTTATGGTTTCAGGGACCTGAAGCCCACATGGACAAATCCTTTGGCCATGTGGGGTGTTGGAAAACCTAAAATTGAAAAGGCCTAAAGGTTGGAAAGGTCTAAAATTGGTAGTGTATTAAAATAGGCCAAGGAGAAAAAATAGTGGTATGAGGGAACACTAAGAAAGTGAAGATACTTATTTTTTTGGCAAAGATGTTGAGTCCATAAAGCCCAAATGCAATAGAGAGCAAATTTGTTTGGCATTTGTTATAAGATATTCCCCTTTGAGTAATTCAACATTTTTTTTAAAAAATCAAAATACAAGCTTTAATAAGCCCTCGCTCATTCAAGCCTGGAATAGAAAAACCTAGTTATGCAATTTTGGAGTCCAACAGCTGGCTCCAAGCACTAACGAAAGAATCAGAGCACAACCAGAGCAAAAGCGGCAGAAGAGATTCTGAGAGATGTAAAACTAATCTGAATTTTATGGCAGCAAACCAAGCAGTAGTGGTGAGCTGTTTTAAGAACATAAGAACATAAGAGATGCCAATGTTGGATCAGGCCAAAGGCCCATCTAGTCCAACACTCTGTCACACAGTGGCCAGAAATACCAGTGCCATCAGGAGGTCCATCAGTGGGGCCAGGACATTAGAAGCCCTCCCACTGTTGATCCCCCCAAGCACCAAGATGACAGAGCATCACTTGCCCCGGAGTCCCTATCTATACCTTGTGGCTAATAGCCACTGATGGACCTCTGCTCCATATGCTTATCTAATTCCCTTTTGAAGCCGTCCATGCTTGTAGCCGCCACCACTTCCTGTGGCAGTGAATGCCATGTGTTAATCACTCTTTGGGTGAAGAAGTACTTCCTTTTATCCGTTCTAACCCGACCGCTCAGCAATTACATGGAGTGCCCACGAGTTCTTGTATTGTGAGAAAGGGAGAAAAGTACCTCTTTCTCTACCTGCTTTTTGTACCAGCTTCTAATCAAGGAACTGTTGATGACATAGATCTGGGATTACCAAACAGTGCTTGAAGAAAAGATGGTTGGATATTTTCCATATTGGACCCCAAAGCTTAGATCCAGATGGGGACTCCCATGAGAGTTGGGCTGTAATTTTTGCCTGAAACACCTGTAAAGCTGATGGAAGATGTTGTCCACCAAGAAAGAAGACAAATCTTTTGGACAGCTGCCATGTTGGACCTAGTTTTTGCTAAGATATGGAATCCATTAGAGAGAGGCATGGAACACTACATGTAGGTAATTAAATGAGTAGTCCTGCTTGAGCTAATGATTATCAAGGGGCCAGGACAATGGATGGTGCTGTTTAGATTTAGAAAAAAAAATCATCACTTCGGATTTATGAGAATTTATTGGAGAAATTTGGCAGCACAGCAGAGTGAAAAGGTTGCTAAGACCCGCCACATACCCACTGCTGAGGGAGAAAGTAGAACAGCATTGTCAGAAAAAAGGAGAATTGGAACTAGATGACCCACCAGTTCAGGGGTATGCAAGTCCTCCAGGGATTCTTTTGTGATGGTACTCACTGGCAATGAGTACTGGCACCTGTTTGAGGGGGCTTTCCCAAGTCCTGAGGGAGGAATTGGTGGAAATTGGTATAATCAATATACCAACACCTTAAAAAAGGGAGCAAAAAGCACCAAAACCATCCAAGAAGCCATTGAAAAGAATGAAAGGCATAAAAATTATATGAAGCAAATGATGAGCAGCCTACAATAATAGTCATAAAACAGTCCTCAGGATAGAGGCACAGCTAAAAATGATGGAAAGAAGGCTGGGTAAAATGAAATGTTTTGGCCCGATGCCTAAAGGAAAAGGGGTGCCAGGTGAGTCTCAATGGGGAGGGCATTCCAAAGGCAAGGTGCTGCCACTGAAAAAGCCCCGTCTTTAGTCACCAGCCACCAGCCACCTCCCCTCTGCAGGTTGAGGCATAGAAATCAGGGCTTGAGAAGTTCTTTTAATGTTGAAGAAACTCAGTAGGAAAGAGGGAAATGTTTGTACAGCACTGTTCATATGAGTTTTACAATATGGGCCTTCTGCAACTGGAGGTGTTTGAGGGCATGCTGTAAACTTAGTATAGCTTGAGGCTGTTGTGCAAGTCTCTTTGTAACGGTTGCTAGTAGGAATCCAAGGTGATCTAAGCCCATTAACTTCAATAGATGTAGAAGAGCAAAACTCTGTTCCGGATTAGTCTGTTAGTTATGCAACTTCCATACGTTTCAGTAAATCCTGCACATATAGCCTTTAAGTAGATATGACTCTGGCTCTCACTAGGCCTTTGTACCTTGTCATCATCAAGTTTATTGTATTAGCCATTGGCCATAACAAAGCATAAATACAAACACAATCCTTATACATCACATTAAATTATCCCTTCACTAACTTGCGCTGAATCATAACCTTAATCTTATCTTTTTTGTACCTTGTCTCTTTTGCAGTTAATTGTTGTAGTGGAATGTGATGACCACATCAAAGAGAGACCTGTTGAACTGAAAGACCATGAGACAGAAGATCTTGGCTATCTCTGCCTCTCAGAACCATGTAAGTGTTATCTGTAGTGGAATTCCTTGCCTGGTAAGTTCAGCAGCAAGAAGAACAGGGTGACCCTTCCTCATCTCAGCAATAAAGTGTTGATAGGTAGCTGACTTGTAGAACCACAAGATCCCAACCTGTATGGAGCATGAACAACATGTGAAGCAGTTTGTCTACAGTGGATCCCATCTGGATTTGGATGGTTTTGACTACACTGCTGGTTGATGCCACCTTAAAATGTGGTCAGCCGAACCACTTCACGCATACTGTTTTCTATGTAGTTTGGCTTCTGCACAGTTTAGTTTCTCTCTCTGATGGTCATTTCAAAAATTACATAGCAGTTTATAAGGTTTGCAGAAGTGAATGCCCTGGAGAGCTACGTCTTTTATGCATTCTCGGATGTAACTCTTAGTTTCCCCCCCATGAAGCACTGATTGGCCCTTCCTCGATCCAGGAGAATAACAATTGCATTTTGATCCCACCTTTCATACCAGGAGCTCAGGTCATCATTCATGGTTCTCCCCTTCCGCATTTTATGATCACAACATAAGAGAGAATGACTGGCCCAAGTGAGCTTCATGACTGAATGATTTCCTCCAACACCAGCAGCTACACTACACTGGCTATTGTGAGATCCCTTCTTGTCCGCCTTTGCAGGCTTATTGATCCCGTTTACTCCATGTACCTTTTTTTCTTTTTTGTCCAGCTTGAGCTACAGAAACCTTGACTCACCACTTCCTGAAAAAGAAACAATCAGACAGGCCTCTCTCAGCGTCAGGCTCAAGTAGCCGGAAGATCCAGTCTTGTAAATCAGATGGTGACTTTCAGCAGCTTCAATGGCATGCCTGCCCTAAGCCCCTTTTGGAAAATAGCTTTCTCGGTCTCCAGTCCCATGCAGTCAGCAAATGCAGGCAGTTTAAAGACCCTTTCTGCTAAGCTGGACACTGGGAGGTCTAATTAGGTAGGGGAAATGTGTAATCTCTGGAAACAGCATTTAAAAGAACACGGAGGAGGCACACAGGCAAATGCTATGCTGCCCACTCGCACTGTACATGCCGGAAGCACTGGGAATATTCTTGATATGATCTCTCTGTGTTAATACATTCTTTATACTACTTCAAAGGCTAGCTGCACTAACTTCAGCCAGCAGGTAAATGGACACCAGAGAACACTAGCGGTTATGATTCATTTGAATTATCCTCTGAATTATGTTATTATAACAAACATCTGCATATATAGTATAGGAAAAACTATGGCAGGGAGAGAATACTGTAATTAAGGGGTCTCCAACTTCTAGTCTGAAATAATCCAAATAAAACAGCATACTATCCCAGAATCTGATGGGATCTGGGAACTCAATCTGGAGCCATCAAGAAATGAACACTGGAGCTTCTTCAGTGGCAGTTCAGTGTGTATTCCTGCAGACCCTTTTTTGTTGTTGCAAGGGTGGCTTCTGAAAAAGGTTCTTACCATTGGCCACCATCAGGTACAACTTCAGTGACAAAATTTCCTACATCAGTGATCGCTGGGAACAGGAGTTCTTGTCTCAGTCTTCATTAAACAAACCAGGAAGGTCTGAGTGAAGCAGTTATCTTGCAATGAAAAAATACAGTTGTTTAAAAAACAAAAAAGATGTTTGGCTGGCATTGCCTGTTCTCCTTCTGAACCAGGCAGAAGGACAGTTCTTATTATTTTTAAAAAGGAAATAGTATATTAATCAAAGTCCATAAACTGAAGGCACATACCCTGAAAACAGTATGTTTCTTCATATTTATTGCACCATCTGTCAGCATGGTACAGGGCTCCAACAGGTTATTGATAAGGCCATCTTAAGGTGGTATCCCATCTCCTGCACTAATCAGGGCATAGCCATATGTCTTGTAGCAACTGCTTGAAGCACTCCACTTGAGGCCAGCTTAGAGAACTTTGGTTGTATGTGTTTACAGTGTACTCTGCATAGAAACAAAAGAAAACATGATCCTTTAGGGCCTTCTGAATGAGAGGAGACTTTCCCAATCTTTAATGAGAGCTTATTAAAGGGGAAAACCCCAATCCTAGATGAAAATCAATTTTGGCACTGGTTATTATCTGAAGTTGTTTGCCTATATTGCCTCCATAAAATCTGTAAACTTGCTTGTATTAAAAAAAGAGACTTTTTTTGTATAATTATCAGATAAGGATTTCCAGATTACATTTTAACACAGAAATTAAAACTAACAGACTTCAGAAATTTAGTATTCTATAGCTGCTTTTTAGTCTTGGGGTGGGATTATTTTGCAGTGGTATATTTTTTAAAAATACTTTTTACTAGGATCTTAATGTTTAGTCAGCTAATTTTTTATCAACTAAATCAGAGAGCAGTTAATTTTTTTTAAAATTATGCTTCGCACAATATAGTGGATGGCTGGCACCATTTTAGAGGACATTACAAAAAGGCACAATACCATTTGTATTGATAACAGCAAAAAGACAAGGACAGTCCTTTTGTAAATATAAGATAACTACTATGAAAACTCCCGGAAAAGAAAACATAGCAGTCCAAAACAGTCAATGGGTGCTGTCAGACGTGTATTTTAATTTGCTGTTGCTCCACCTCTAATTGATCCAGAGTATTTTGGAACAGAGAATACTGATCCTTCTAAGCACTCTTCAAAGCACTCTTGCCCCGTTCTTGAGCGATCAGATGCATATCAAACCCAGCAACCAAGGAGTGTTGCTGTTGGCCATTTTTTAAAATAGTTTCTCCCTTGAACATGCACTGCTATGCCTCCTGGGATATGTAATTCATGGGGCCATTGGCCATTTTTTAAAAAGTTAGTCCACTGGGCATGCACACAAGTGCTGATCAACCTGCTGGGACGTATAGTCTCCCTCTCTAAACTTTTCAATTTACCCCTTCCCCAAAGCACAGGAAAAAGCAGAAGTACAGGGGAGTTTTTATTTGAAAGTATTTATGAAGAAAACAAAGTTTAGAGCAGCCCCTTGGGGGCGGAGAGAGAGAGGTGTGGACATGCAGTTGAGCACACTTTTCTAACTAGTAAAAAAAGTGGCAGCTGAAAAGAGACCAGTCAGACCTGCCTGACAGCTTGGGTGCACAACAGAGTGATCAGACAACAGGAAGTCCAGTTTGAAACCAGCTCAGCCAAAAAGGGCCAGACTTTCACAGGTATCAAATAAACACACAGTGTGTGTGTGTGTGTGGGGGGGGTAGGACACAGACAACTGGGGCACAACAGATAGATGTTTCTGTCTGATCGTGCATTTTAAATCCATAAGGGTACAGCAATGGCAACGGATTAAACTACACGTCTGATCATAGCCAATGTGTAAACAGTATAAACACAGTAGAAACTAATGGTTCAGAGGCTTATTGTTCCATTTTGATATTTTCTTCAAAAACTACTTTGCATAATAAACATTCAGTCTTGTTAATCTGTAAGAAACAGAAAATCAGCAACTACAACCAAAGTACTATATACGTTTCCACATTCCACCAAAAGAAATATAAAATTTACAGTTTCTATCAGTCATAATAGAAGGAGAGAATATACATAAACACACATCTTTAATAACAAAAGTAAAATACAAACCAGTCAGTAGGATTACATGTACACAAAGTGAAAAAATATATTTTAAAAATTTATTTCCAGTTGTCAGAGGTGTCTCCCCTTTCCTTTTTACCGTCTTAGAAGAGCCATTCCCTCTTATTTTTTAATCGTGTCTTTCCTCCACAGAGCTCAAGATGACATACATGGTCTCTCCAGTTCCTCATAACAAATCCTCTGAGTAGATTAGGCTGCAAGATGTTATCACTATTCAACAGAAGTCCAATGGCATCTTAAAGACAAACAACATTTTCCCAGCATGAGTTTTTTAATCTGAGGAAGTGAGCTCTGACTCATGAAGGCTGATGCTGGAATAAATAGTGATAATCTTTAAGGCCTCAATGGACTTCTGTTTTGTTTTGCAGTACTGCTATCCCTCTGAAATAGCCAAGACTGTCAAATCAGTATCATGGCAGAGTGGGGATTTCAGCCAAGGGCTCTCTGGCAGGGGTCATTTGGGGGGGGGACGCGGGGGGACGCCATCCCCCCGGGTGAGGTGCGGGAGGGCGGGGCCTGGAGCTCCCTGCTGGTGCCCGCTGGAGGTCGCCACCGGCTGTGGGGAGGACACACTTCCGGTGATGTCAGGGGGTGTGGCATATGCTA
>NW_015175430.1:86969-89996 GCF_001447785.1 Gekko japonicus
ATGCTGTGGTACATGCATGCATCATCTAAAAAGAAAGTATATATTTTCTTCTGATATATTTTATTTATATGCAGATGTATAGAGATATAATCCATGGATTTCTTTAAATGGGTGACAACTCCACTTTTTATTATATGAAATTACATTGTTTTTAAGGAGTTCTACTGAAATAATCTGGATCACATAACAAATAATAGTACGACTGCTTACTTAGAAATAAGTCTCATTGATTTTAGTGTAGCTTATTCCCAAGTAAGTGTCCACTATAGGACTGAAGCCTGATTTATATTCTAGTTTCCTATCTCACCAGGCATGTCTCCACTCCTTTCAGACCAGCACCTGATGATTATCTGAGATGCTTATAAGCATTTCGCCAGTGGTGGGCGAGTCTCATCCATCACTAGTGAGGGACTCATTCAGTTCTAGTCGGTGTCTTGTTTGTTACCAACATACATTATGACTTCAGAACTGAAGCTGAAGACATTCACATTGATGTTCAAATGTATATACTGTTTATCTTTTAAAATATTTTTTAAAAAATGGTATTGCTGCTCATTTACTAATTTTTGGGGTCAGAAGTTTCTGGAATAAATGCTATGGAAACAAACTGGATATCTCGTCTCATTTTACAAACTTTGTACATAGGGAATTATTTATCATTTATTTATTTGGCTTCTAGCCCTCCCACCCCCACAAACAGGCTCAGGGCGTGTTACAGCAACAATAAATATATAATCAAACATTTAAGATGTAACAATAATTAAAAACCCAATCACGTTAAGAACAATTAATACCAACAATTTCAGCAATAATACCAGATGGTACTGTTCAACCAATCTACCTCCATCTGCTCCCACACAGGCTCCTCACATGCTTGCAGGAGGATGGCAACTGATACTGGCGGGAGCAGGTGGACAAAAGACAATGCAAGTGACAACAATGCAATGCTGGTGGAACATCTCCATTTTGCAGGCCCTGCAGAACTGCATTAAATCCCACAGGATTTTTCTTTGTAGACCCATTGTTGACTAACGAACAAACCATTGTTGTTTTGGCCTTCAGATTAACTTCCACACATGCTGGGCCCCAGCTTCTTCTAGTGTTATGACTCAAGTACTGTTTTCCAACAAGCCTCACTATAATTATAATTGAAGCATCCACAAGACTCCAGGTACCAAGAATTTAATATATCACTTGAAAACCACTCATTTGGGCATCATCATCAGAGAGTGACTGTTATATCCAAGATAGACTGAGGACTACTTTACGCTGAGCACGTGGAATACATTTTTGGATCTGAAACTTTTCTGAAGGAAAGGGAATGGAAGTTATTCTCAAACAATGCTCAAACAATGGCTCAGCGGGACAGCACATTCTTTCCAGGATCTCTCTCTAGCATCTCCAGTCAAAAGGATTTCAGGTAGTAGGTGTTGGAATGGAAAAGACCTTCTGCTGGTGAACAGCTGCTGAGAGTCAGACTGGGTACTGCTGAGTTAGATGGACCAGTGGTCTAACAGTAGGAGCATCAGCTTTGTGTAAATTCACTGTTGCAGAGAATTCCATCCCCTCTTGCTCTTCTCATTAAATGTGTTTCTAATGTGATAGGTTTCACTAGAGCAATCTGATTTTGTAGGTAGTATTTTTAGTGTTTTAGACAGTGGGTCCCCCCCCCACCCCCACCCAAGGCTAGAACCTTGATACAAGGGCTTCATGGCTTGGACTTTGTATAAAATCTGTATTTTCATATGTACATGCTGTTAAGTCACAGCTGACTTATGGTGACCCCAGCAAGGGGCTTTCAAGGCAAATGAGAAACAGAGGTGGTTTGCCATTGCCTCCTTCTGCAGAGTCTTCCTTGGTCATCCCTTCTTTACTCCATAAAGAAGACTAAGATATCTTATAAGGTACGTTTGCTGGCTTAAAACAAAATCAGTAGTAGGTATATTGCTATAGTAATTTAATGTTATCTCATTATGCCCTCTAGCCATTTTTAAGCCTGTAAACCCCCCACTGCACATAGGATGGGATCAAAGGGAATATGCAATGTTCTCATCACACCCAAATATTGTGTGTGTTTCTTAATCGCTGTCCAGACCCCCCACTCTGTTTTCAGGAACTTTGCATTATCATCTGGAACAGGAAAACAGTCCAAATTTTCCTGGTTTGTGCCTGTCTAAAGTCCATCTTGTAGAAGAGAGTATGAACTCTTTGCATGTGTGGGGGCTGTACCTAGAGCTAACCAGTCACAGCCATGGTATTTGTACATGTGGGCTGATTACTGAAGGTGCTAGGAAAAACAAGCAACCTGATCCCACCACCAAGTAGGGCAGAATACAAGGGTTTCAGCTGGTTTCATTCAAGTTTAACTAACGCTAACTAAACAAAAGCAGCTTAAATCCACAAGCCCTGGTTTAGCTGATCTTTGAAATGGGTTTCTGTCCGATAGGCCATGTTCCATAAAAGGCTTAGGGGCCCACCGTCTCAACTGGCAAAAGGGAACTGGTCATAACTCTAGAAGAATCACATATCACGTTCCCATTTTTTTTTTGATTAAAGATGACTAAATACATATGACTGTCATATTTTTCTAGTGAGGTGTTAGAGTTGTAAACACATTTCCCCACCTTTTCTTCTGCTGAATGGGAACAGTGCTGGGTTATGATGGGAATAGGAAAGAACAGAATTTTTCACAGTGCCTCACTGAAAACAGATGCCCAGTACTGTTAGAAGACATGGGATTTTATTGGCAACTGGATCGATATTTTATGTCCTAGATGTGTTCTTTAAACTGGTGGTAGCAGTAAAAGAACACCTTGCAAAACGGATATTTTACTACCCAGGCTCTATACATTTCAACACCAGGAGCTCTTTGGCCTGCAGCAATAAGCTACAGTGCGAATCCTTGTCCTCCAGCAGTCTGCAAATATGGAACAGATGTGATGGAAAGAAAACGGGCCACACTCTCTGGATGCCATTCAGGACCCAGATGCAACTTCCAGTGGGACTGCTTTACAGATCAGTTTCTTA
>NW_015175430.1:90031-93128 GCF_001447785.1 Gekko japonicus
GCTGTTAGCACACACACTGCTGCATTATGCGTAACTGTTATTCTCTCAGGGACTGGATAAAGTTTGCTATATTCCATTAGACTTTTTCACTGTATTTAAGAGCTACCCCCAGAACTGAGTAATGTGGTGATCCAGATGCACTGCAAGGACTGTGTAATATGTGGTTGGGACTTGTCACTAAGTACCTGGTATGGAGCACTAGAAGTTGGCAGAAGAGGATGGGAATAGAGTTTTACTGTCCTAATTTACAAAATGCCTGTATGGAAGGGGGAAAGTGCTCCATGGCGGATTCTCTGTTCCATCATTTAGTGCATAATGAGGAGTTTACAAAGCTGTAAACTGTGCAGGGAATATATACACATTATCCTCCATGTGTGCAGCCTCACCTGCATACAATTTATAATTGTGCCCCACCCTCAATGCATGTTGAAGAAATGCAATTTGCAAGGATTAGAAGAAGAAGAAATGCAATTTGAAGAAATGCAATTTGCAAGGATTAGAAGAAGAAGAAATGCAATTTGAAGAAATGCAATTTGCAAGGATTAGAAGAAGAAGAAATGCAATTTGAAGAAATGCAATTTGCAAGGATTAGGTGTACTAAGTGACTTCCTGAGACTGAAAATTTTTCCACAGTATATAAATTGGCTCCTTAGGAGGAAATACCAAAGCCACACAGACAAATGTGAGAATATCTTATTGGGAAGATGCTTCAGAAGATCCCAAAATTTAGAACTGTTTTCCTGAGCAGTCTGTGCACAAGTGAAGGGGAGGCTGCCTTAGAATTAAGTCCACATGGGGCCTGTTGCTTTAAAAAAGGAAAATGTATTATTTAGTCTTAAACAAATCCGTGCTGTGGTGGGAGGAGTGAGACAGGCATTCCAACTAGCTGTCTAACTAGGAAAGGCAGAGAGAACACACGTTTCCCTCTTGGAAGTGGGGAGGGGAGAAGCCGCTGGAAGGAAGGCAGCCCCTAAGATTAGCAAGGCAGGTAATTTAGGGATAGCAGCAGAATAGACAAGAGGAAAGCAAACAGAAGGAGCTGACCTGTCCACCTCGCAAGTTCTCCTTCTCCCCTTGCAGTCCTGGTGTGCTTGCTGCAAGGAGAGGCTGCATTGTCCTTCACCTCCAACAAGGATTACTTCAAGTTGGACATAATCACAATCAGTACTGAACAAAGATATCACAACCTGAATAGCCTAGACAAGCCCGATGTTGTCAGATCTTGGAAGCTAAACAGGATTAAAGGGTAATGGTAAAGGTTTCCCTTGCTTGAAAGCCAGTCAAATCCAACTCTAGGGGGCGGTGCTCATCTCCATTTCCAAGCTGAAGAGCCAGCACTGTCCAAAGATGTTTCCGTGGTCATGTGGCCGGCATGACTAGATGCCGAGGCACACGGAACACTGTTACCTTCCCACTGAAGCAGTACCTATTTATCTACTTGCAATTTCTTGCTTTCGAACTGCTAGGTTGGCAGGAGCTGGGACCAGAGAGGGGAGCTCACTCCGTAGACCCCAAAATTTAGAACTATTTTCTTGAGCAGTCTGTGCACAAGTGAAGGGGAGGCTGCCTTAGAATTAAGTCCACATGGGGCTTGTTGCTTTAAAAAAGGAAAATATATTATGTCGTCTTAAACAAATCCGTGCTGTGGTGGGAAAGGTGAGACAGGCATTCCGACTAGCTGTCTAACTAGGAAAGGCAGAGAGAACACACGTTTCCCTCTTGGAAGTGGGGAGGGGAGAAGCCGCTGGAAGGAAGGCAGCCCCTAAGATTAGCAAGGCAGGTAATTTAGGGATAGCAGCAGAATAGACAAGAGGAAAGCAAACAGAAGGAGCTGACCTGTCCACCTCGCAAGTTCTCCTTCTCCCCTTGCAGTCCTGGTGTGCTTGCTGCAAGGAGAGGCTGCATTGTCCTTCACCTCCAACAAGGATTACTTCAAGTTGGACATAATCACAATCGGTATTGAACAAAGATATCACAGCCTGAATAGCCTAGACTAGCCCTATGTTGTCAGATCTTGGAAGCTAAACAGGATTAAAAGGTAATGGTAAAGGTTTCCCTTGCTTGAAAGCCAGTCAAATCCAACTCTAGGGGGCGGTGCTCATCTCCATTTCCAAACTGAAGAGCCAGCACTGTCCAAAGATGTTTCCGTGGTCATGTGGCCGGCATGACTAGATGCCGAGGCACACAGAACACTGTTACCTTCCCACTGAAGTGGTACCTATTTATCTACTTGCAATTTCTTCCTTTCGAACTGCTAGGTTGGCAGGAGCTGGGACCAGAGAGGGGAGCTCACTCCGTCACATGGCATTCAGGTCCTGAACTGCTGAACTACAGACCTTCTGGTCTGCAGCTCAGCATCTTAACCTCTGAGCCACCATGGATTAACCCTGATTAATACTTGGATGGGATTAGCCCTGATTAATACTTGGATGGGAGGCCACCAAGGAAGACATGGTTGCTACGCAGAGGAAGGTCATGGCAAGCCACCTCTGCTGATCTCTTACCTTGAAGACTCCATGAGGGGTCGCCATAAATTGGTTGTGAATTGATGGTACGGATACTCGTCTCCTGGTGGGACCTGGGGATCCCTTGGAATTACAGCCCATCTCCAGCCTGGGGATCCCTGTTCCCCTTTGCATCCTGATGGTTTTGACCCACCTACTCCACTCTCAGCAGAGGGTTTATTTTTTTAAAACCCTGTAATTAAACTATTGCCCACCTTTCCCCACTTTCAGCCTACTTTTCCATAGTGTTTTCTTGTCACACTTTGCACACCCAGTCTAGTTTGCTGTCTACCCCCAATGTGTTTTAACTCCCTCTAAAAGTACTGTAAACACTGTTATTTAACTACAGCAGCACACATCTGGCTGTGCACAGGTTTGGACTCTTTATTTTTTAAAAAAGTTCCCTTCCATTGTCATAACCAGCCCAATATGCAGAACACAAACGAGAACCCTATAAGTGGGAAAGTGGCTTATGTTTGTAATATAACGCACATAAATGAAATAAGACTATTAAGAGTGTTATATGTACACAAGAAATAAAAGTGCATTGCAATGGAGGTTTTTCCAGCACAGTTCTTTTATTGCTGAGGGAA
>NW_015175430.1:93641-94955 GCF_001447785.1 Gekko japonicus
ATAACTTGTTATGCTGCCTTTTTTCCACTAGAGGGCCACTGCCTCTGAATCGAACCTTTCTCTTTATTTTTCACAAAAGCTCATGCTGGAATAAATGTTTTTAGGTTAAAACGTGCCACTCGATTTCTGTTTAATTTTGCTACCATAGACTCATACAGTCCCTCTGCAATATTCTCCTTAGTCACCATAGCTAGTAACCATGAATACATCCGTCTAATTTTTGTTTAAAACGATCTATGCCCATGGCCATCACTGTGTCCATTCGTAGTGAATTCCAGTATTTAATCACTGAGTAAAGAAGTGTTTCCTTGTCTGTCCTGTACCTACTGCCCATCAGCGTCCTTGTGTGCCCCCACGCTCTAGTGTTATGGGAGAGGGAGAAAACTTTCTATCCGCTTTCTCAACTTCAAGTATAATTTTCCAGAGTCTTCAGCCTTTCCTCATAAGGTATTAAAGTATCAGGCTGGCCGCTGGTGTGTTGGGGAGGGGATTAAATCAAGAATAGGAACAGCTATCTCTTCTACCTTTATCTTTGTCCTTTGCTTTCTCTTTGAATAGAATAGAGAGAGCAAGCCCTGAAAAGTCTAGAAAATCAGATGAGAATGAGTTAATATGTAGACTTAATGAGTTCAGGTGAACATATATTCCTCCTTCTACACATGACATTGTGCATACTGAAATCAACAACCACAAAGGAAGAGAGGGCATGTGTGTTCTGGTCTCATCCTTGCTTATGTGTGTTGATTTCAGTGTAGAGGAAAAGCAGGGGGTGAAATCTACCTAGTATTGGTAACACTTGGATCTTACACCACACAGGCTGTTCTGCGGAGGGCTTTTGCAGATGTTACAATGATGGAGCAGAAGCTCAGCTACAATGTAGTTGGCAATAGAAAGTTAGTTGGTCTTTTGCATGGCTGCCTACAGGAAGGAGGTAAGGGCCAGCTTTTAAAGTGGAGGCTGGAGGATCCAGTGTGGACTGGCAATACATTCAGAGGACACCCTGCAATCCTTCCAGGATAATTTGAGAATTCCCCAGAGCCTAGAACAAAGAACATTTCCAACTCCCTGTTCCCCTTCTGGGCATACTTCTCTGGTGGTGTGATGGCTGCTTAATTATTTACACCTGCAGTACCTTGGGGGGAATTCCTTTGAAGCAGGCGCCAGCACTCCAAATGCTAGTAGCTCAGGTGAGCTCTCAATTAGCCAAAGTGGTTCTTGGTTACTAGAAACTAATCACTCCCCCCAATATATTTTCACCAAGAGGGATTGTAGAAAGATGGGGGAGGGGAAGGAATGTCTTGGCTCCTAATGTAT
>NW_015175430.1:94995-102571 GCF_001447785.1 Gekko japonicus
GAGGGAAAATGATAATTGTAGAAGTTAAATGAAGGGTCGTTTGAGAGATGCCGTGAACTCTGTTTTCCTGCCTCTAGATGCACCCCTAGGAGAGGATGGCTAACAAGAACTCAGTCCAGGGGGATTTTTAGCTAAGCCATCAAAGGGCTGTTGACATACTACTTTTGGAAATGGGTGGAGCCTTCCACACTGAGTTTGCAAAAGATGGTGACACCTTTGGTTTTTCTGCATGTGTCGTTTCGTCAGTTGTGTGCCTGTGCTGCATCCTGTTTTTTAATTTTATTTTGGAGGTGTTTTGCTCCCTCTTGTGGTCGCTTCAATCTTTCATAGCTGTTCTTTGGGGGGGCGGGTCAGTATTCCCTCTAAGCTGAGTGAATGTGAGCTAGCTCACAGTGTCTTAGCCTCCGGCTCACACATTTTTGTCTTCGCTCAGGAAGGATTGGCTCCAGAGCAAATTAATTTATGCAGCAGCCAAATCGCTCGCTCACAACTTTAATGCCAGCAGCTCACAAAGTAGAATTTTGGCCCACAAGACTCCACAGCTTAGGGGGAACATTGGTGGTGGTGGTTATGAGCACTTTGAGCTTAAAGGATAGTAATGCCATCCAAGCAATCGAATGAGCAATGAAAGGTGCATTTGCCTCATATTTTAGATAACCTTGAATAGACATGCTCAGTGGTAGAGCATCTACTTTGGGCCCAGGTTCCATGGTGCCTCTGGCCAGAAGGAGCAGGTAGCAGGGGAAGTGAAAGACCTCTGGTCTGAGACCCTGGAGAACAGCTACCAGTCAGAGGACATGATATTGACCATGACAGACCTACCAGTGGTCTGGCTCAATAGAAGGAAGCTACATGTGTACATGTTGATCCATGGAGTGAAGATGGTGAATATGCTAAAGCATGCTTATATCAGATTACCAATTCTTTTTATATAATAGAGTAGCTGTTCATCAGTGTTCTCTGCAGCTCTGTCTCTTGTGCCTCTATTAAGTTCCAGAGTGTTGGAAAATATGGCCAAATGGCCACCTAAAGGAAAAGGTGCATCCAATGTCACATTAGAGCACTGGATATGTACCACACAGGATAAAGCCCTACATGGGATGCCTCTTGCCGGCATGAAAGCCGGGAATTGAGGCTCCTCCGCTAAAGTCTCCCCTGCCCCAAACGGCTCCAGCTGCGTTGTGCCCCGCAAGGGGAATAGCAAAGCCACCGGCGAAGCGGAGTGGTGAAGCGACAGAGATTGATCTGAAAATGAAGTTGAGCAAATTGTAAGTCGACGTCGGAAAGTACAGGCTGTTAAAAGGGCTTCCCCCCCCCACCTTGGAGAAGCAGAGAAGGGAGGAGGGAGGATTCCCCCCCACCCATAAGAGAGACTTTTAAAACGCCAAAAAGGGGGGCGAAGCACAAGACTGTATAAGTGCCTTACCCTTTTTTCCTGAATTTAAAAGAAATATCTCTCCTTTTTAGGAGAGGGAATAAATCTTATAAATAATAAAAAAGGATAAAGCCCTACATGGATTGGGACCAGGGTGTCTGAAGGATCATCTTCTCCCATATGTTCCAGCCTGGGAACTTAGTTCACAGAAAGAGGCCTTCCTGATTGCTTGTTTGAAGGGCCTTTCCAGTGGCAGCCCCACAATTATGGAAGAATCTCCCCAGGGAGGTGCACCTGGCCCCCTCACTCTCGCTCTTTGGGAGGCAGCTGAAGGCAGTTTTATGTTAGGACTGCATTGGATTAAGATACTAGCAGTCCTAAATTGTGATGTTAAATTTTGGGTTTTATGTATTTCGTATATTCTTTTATGTATTTTTATCTATTATGTAAGCCGTCTTGAGCTCTGTAAGGAAGAAAGGTGGCTAATGTTTTAAATAAAATAAATAAATAAATGGCCCAAATAAATGCTGCACTGCCAAGGCTGAAATCCTAAGCACACCTATTGAACTCAAAGGGACTTTTTCCTGAGTATATATGATTATAGTTGAACTGAATGTCCCTTACCGTTGGCTGGTGGTAATCCAAAAGTAGGAAGGCTATACTGGAGAATCCATGTCTGTTGTTAGCACAGCAGCAGGTCACCAAACCATGAGCCCTCCAGAAAAAGGAATGAAGGAATCTGCCAAGCTTTCCCATGAACTCTTTTCTCACAAAACCAAGAAAACAACTTCCCACTGGCACAGAGGTAAACTCAACCAAACACATCTTTCTAAGCTTCCTGCCTGCCCCATGCCAAAGAGGACTCCTGCCACAGCAGGTAAGGTATGCCTGAACCCTCTCTCCAGTGTCACACTCATGTCTGCATAAAATTACACTGGGTTGGATCCATCCATTCCCCTACCCCGGCAATCTCTCCCAGTTCCCCTCCTCACTGTAGTCCCTGTCTCACATGGATTTTGAGTATTCAGGTCCCATGATCTCCAGCACAGTCTTTTTGGGTGGTCACTGTCAAGCTCAGGCCTAACTAGGGTTGCCAAGTGGAACTTACCTTGGCGGCGGAGGACTCCTGGGTGGTTATCACCAGGAAGTGACGTTATGACGCCGAGCATGCTGGGGGCGAGGCCACGACCATACAAGGGAAAACCATAGAGTTTTCCCTTGTATGGCTGTGGCCCCGCCCCCAGTGTGCCCGGCGTGCCCGTGTGACTTCTGGGTGACGCGCACGTCGGGGAGGAGTCCCCCCCGGGGCCCGATCCGGTGGTGCCGGGGAATGGGCCTCTGGGGCGGGGGTTTCCCCGCCCCCCGGGGGACTTGGGATCCCTAGGCCTAACTTTCGTTTCCTTAAGTTCTGCTTTCCCTTCACTTCACTTGTCATGTTAAATTCCTGAGGGGTGTGTGTGTTGTATGAGTGCATGGGGGCAGTAGCCATAACCATTCTCAAAGCGTGCCCCAAGTGTTGGTTCTCGTGAGATTGACCTTGGAGATCCTTTTCACCTGGCTAAGTTAGATAGGGCACCATATATCTGTCTGTGTTGCCATAGAAATGCTTGGGGGAGGTGTGACGTATGAATGTGTGGAATTTTATGTTTTTACCTATAACCTGTGATTTCCCGCGGTTTTCTTCAGTCCTAATAAAAGTTCTCATACCTACAGCAAGCATATCTCTAATAAGACATTTCACTGTCAATAGTGTGTGTGGAGAGTGTTTTAGCTGGGGACCTGACAGTCGCCTGCAGACAAACTGGTTGGGTCTACAGGGTACTTGTACACCATTTTCTTGCTTGAGCGTAGACTATTAAGAAAACCAGAGCTTTGTTGGCTTTGCTCCCCCACCCCCCATTATGCATGGAAGGATAGTGCCATATTGTTGGGTCTTTAAGAGGGTGAAGAGGGGGAAGGAAAGATCAGTCTGTTGCCAGGCAGATTAAGAGACATATCCAGAATATATAAAGAAAAATAAGCTGCCCAGGGAAATATTTGTTAAATTCTCAAAAAGGTCAATAAGAGACTTAATCCTGAAAGCAACAAGCGGAACTGTTTTGAAAATCCAAGGAGAACAAACTAAATTTTTAAAAGACATTCCAATTGAGATCCGAAAAAGAAGACAGTACAGAGACCTGGCATGGTTTCTTCAAGAACACAACACTCCATACAGATGGTTAACCCCGGAAGGGCTTACTTTCAACTTCAATGGCAAAAAAGAAAAAATTGACTCTGTTCTTCAAAGCGAAAAAATTTCTTGAGCACCAACAACAAGATTAAGATGGATCAGAGAAACTGGAGGATGACAAGGATGCAGAAAAAGAAGACAGAACTGAGGAAAGTTCTACCGACTCTTCGTTGGCTGAATCCTTAGATTTTGAAGCAGAACTAGGGGCTACAGCTCCTAAGCCCCCCCAAAATAAAAAGGACTTTGAAAAGAAACATAGAGGAAGGAAATAAGTAAAATAATGAAACTCTAATGGTCTGATAATTATCAGGAACTAATAACCCTAAACTAAGAAACATACACTCTAACCAAATTTGTTTGTGAACACTCGCTCAGTCTTCTATATAACTATTGTATTAACTCTCATGCATTACTACTTTGACAATAAGGAATTATCCTTACTTTAAACAATTGTATTAACAATCTCTTGCTACTCGTAGTTTTAGTTTGTTCCCATCCCCAAACCCTATAGGTGTGTAGTTTAGAAAAACAATAAAAATATTTTTAAAAAAGAAAGAAAAATCCTAAAAGAGAGCGTGTCTTTTTCTTCGGCATCCTATAACCTACAACTAGAATGTTCTACACTGTTAATTCTTTATATTTATGCTCCAAATACCCTCAAGAAGAAAGCCATCATCCAACAACCATTACAGAAATGGGAACGAAAGTGTGAGGGCTTTTTCAGTTGCTGAAGTGAAGGTAATCTGTATTTTATACTTAGTACAATACTAACACTAGCTGGGAGCTAACAAATGTCTTTGGCAGCTTTTCCTATTTCCATGTAATGCACTAGATGTTCTATGCGGTACTTTTAGAACAATTAGAGGAGATGTGTTGCTGGAGAAGATAAGCACATTGATTGCAAATACACACACACACCCCCATCCACAAGAAAATTGATTTGTATATTGAACCACCAAGACTTTTGTAGGGGAACCTAGTGGCCCTGCTGGAATACATAACTTTTTGCATGTTTTCAGGAAGTGGATGAATGTTTGTTCTTGGGTGGTGTAACACTGGGGTGCTCAGCCTCTGTAGAATTTTAAAACTCACAAAGTGGATCTGTTGTCGACAGCAGAGTTGTGTAGTATTTCATAGTGTCAGTGGCACTGTTCAGTATGGGTCCATGTCGTTTGCACAACTTCCTTCCACAAAGTGTTAACAATGCCAATAATTTTTTAATTAGGAGAGAGGGCATCACACATGGAAGAAAACATTGTGGTTTCAGTCCTATGGGAATATCTGCTGTGATTGCTTAGCACAACCTAGCCACTAGATCCACATCTGGTTCCCATAAACAAGCTGACAAACCTTGTAGGTGCTTTTCTGGCAAAACAAACAAACAAACAAATTAGCCTGTGTTGGGGAATAGACCAAGAAGATGTTTGAGAATGTTCTCAGAGGAGGTTGCCAGTTCAAGATCCACTTACAGATTGACAATAAAAGCCATGGTAGAAAACACTCCCATCACACTATTAAGTATTCCGTTTAACATCCATATTTAGGTTTAGCTTGGCTGTTACCCAGTTTGTACCCACCACTGCCAGCCATCTACATCCCATTTGTAAAGCATGATAGGATTTTATTTTAGTTTTTTCACCTGGCTTTCATGAAGGTCAGATCTACCTGGCTGTTAGCCAGGGTTGTTAAATGGAACCTTTGTATGCAGAGGAAATATGATCTGAATGCCAGTTGCTGTGGGAAGGGCAAACAAGGGGGGTATCTGCGGCCTTCGTGACCTACTTGTGGTCTTCCTGGAAGATTCTGGCTGGACTCTGCTGGCAACAGGATGCTGGACTACATGGACTCTTGGTCTGCTCCAGCAGGTCTGCTCTTCTTTCCCTCTCATTGGAACCTCTTCATTCATAGACACAGTGTACTTATTTTCTAACTGCATATATGGATTGATTATGCATGTAGTAAGCAATTGACTGCAAAAAAAATGTCATACAAGTGTGTAGTACTCAGCGATTCGGCATCCGGGAGTTGCTCAGTTCAGCCCATAAAGTATCATACAAGCGCTCAATGGATGTCAGTGGGGCCCCCAATCAAAGATCGGCAGCATAAAAATTAATAAAAAATGTCCAGGGAAGTGTGATCCATTTTGACAGTCACCTCCTCCAAGAACACAGTCTGCTGAATGTGCAATAGTATGGTACAATGCACCATATATCTGTACGGGAAGACAGATCCACTCCTCAATCCTCCTTGTTTGTCAGCATTATCATCAATGATATTCCTTTAGACTACTCACACATGCAAGTATTTGTATCAGCAGAATTTAATTCAGCAATTACAAACACTTATTCTCTTATAAGAAGATAGTATTGAGGATACAGGAGTTAATTTGTCAGCTCCTCCGAATAGAGTCATGGAGTGTAGGACATGGAGGGACAATGGAAATCACCTAGTCCCAGCCCCCTGCTCAGTCCATGAATACACATCACATGCCCCTCCAATCTTTGCTTAATGACCTCTAGTGAAGGAGAGCAACACAACCCGAGACTGTCTGTTCTACTTTGGAACAGCTCTGACCATTAAGAAATTTCATTTACAATTTCGTTCAAAGCATCTTCCTCATCATGTTTGCCTTTAGTTCTAGACCTGTCGTCTTCCATCATCCCTATTTAACATTTCTAATGAAACAAGCAATGCCTATTAGCAGGGGTCATTTCGTACTTTGGAACAGCTCTGACCATTAAGAAATTTCATTTACAATTTCGTTCAAAGCATCTTCCTCATCATGTTTGCCTTTAGTTCTAGACCTGCCATCTTCCATCATCCCTTTTTAACATTTCAAATGAAACAAGCAATGCCTATTAGCAGGGGTCATTTTGTAGGTGCAGGAGCTTATTAGCATAACTCATTAGCATAACTCATTTCTATATGCCACACACCCTGATATCACTGGAAGTGTGTCAGAAGGCAACACCCACCTCTCAGGCTCCACTGGATTGTTTTGGATTGCTAGGTATTGGGGGGGGGACATGCAGATCTGTCCTCGCAGAGGAGGGAGAGCTTGTACCTGAATGAAACTTGGTCTGAAAGGTGCCACTGGACTGTTTTGGACTGGGGGGAGCTCTGCAGCTTACCTGGCTGCTTCTTGCTCTGACTGAGGGGTGGGGCTGGGAGCAGGGGGTGGGGCTTGTTGCATGTGCCTGCCCCCTGGGCTCTTTACTGCCGGAGCTCTGCTCCTGTGCGCTCCTGCAGTAAATGACCCCTAACTTTACTCAAAATTGGGCCAACAACGAATAACATCTGGTTTAGAACGGTAATGTGAACAGGGCCACAATGAGTGTGACTAGCCCAAGGTCACCCAGTGAGCTTCCATGGCAGAGTGGGGATTCGAACCTTGGTCTCCCAGATCCTAGCCAGGCAGTCTAACCATGACACCAGGCTGGCTGTGATCTTCTTGAGCGGGACAACTTCCTCCTGAACAAATCCGCTGCCTCCCACTCTGATGGGGATTTCAGCAAGGCTGCCTCCACCAAAACTTTGATTTGTTTCCAAAAGGCAGTGCCATCTGGCCATCAGCAAAACAGGTTATATCAAATTTTCAAGCTGTGGCATGAAGTTCTTCATGGGCTGTTAGGAGAGCCGTCAAACTGGTACAGTTTTACGAGTTCCAATAGCACAAAGCTATCAAAATGCAGATGTCAAAACAGGTTATATCAAATTTTCAAGCTGTGGCATGAAGTTCTTCATGGGCTGTTAGGAGAGCCGTCAAACTGGTACAGTTTTACGAGTTCCAATAGCACAAAGCTATCAAAATGCAGATGTCAATCTTAACAGGAATTACTCAAAATATTCAGCCCATCGTTCATCAGCTGCTGTGCATCGTTTGGAACTTATCCAACACTACTGTATTGTTCACCAATCTCTTTTTAAAAATCTTACTGCAATGTCTCACGCACTCACCTCTGTCAATTTCT
>NW_015175430.1:104820-111167 GCF_001447785.1 Gekko japonicus
AGGGGCAGCGAGCCGCCCCTTCGCCATCCCGGGTACAAAGCAGACCTGCATCGGGGAGCAGCATCACTAAAAGAGATCTTCCGATTTGGAAAACACCCTCCCCACATTTTGGGGTGCTGGCAAAGCTCGTCTCACCCCCTCTTTGGGACCCAGCATCCCACCAAACAAGAAGCGCCCTCCTGCCTCCCTAAATTATGATGTCTGAGCGGCAATTTGCCCCTGCGAGTCCAAGGCCACCACCCCGGGGCTCAGGGAGGCAAAACAATGTGTCCCCCCCACGCGGGCATCGCAGCTGCCACTGAGAACAATTTGCCCCTGCGAGTCCAAGGCCACCACCCCGGGGCTCAGGGAGGCAAAACAATGTCCCCCCCCACGCAGGCATCGCAGCTGCCACTGAGAACAGTGCTGGCGGCCATAACTTTTAAAAGAGCCCCTCCAGGGAGCTGGGGGAGCCAGAATGACCTCTCGCGTGTGATGTCTGAGCGGCAATTTGCCCCTCCGAGTCCAAGGTCACCACCCCGGGGCTCAGGGAGGCAAAACAATGTCCCCCCCCACGCAGGCATCGCAGCTGCCACTGAGAACAGTGCTGGCGGCCATAACTTTTAAAAGAGCCCCTCCAGGGAGCTGGGGGAGCCAGAATGACCTGTCGCGTGTGTGATCACACATCACACACGAGACATCACACACCCCTGTGAGTCCAAGGCCACCACCCCGGGGCTCAGGGAGGCAAAACAATGTCCCCCCCACGCGGACATCGCAGCTGCCACTGAGAACAGTGCTGGTGGCCATAACTTTTAAAAGAGACCCTCCAGGGAGCTGGGGGAGCCAGAATGACCTGTCGCGTGTGTGATCACACATCACACACGAGACATCACACATCACACGCGAGAGGTGGAATTTGCCCATGCAAGTCCAAGGCCACCACCAGTCCAAGGCCCCCCCCCCGGGGCCCAGGGGGGCAAAAGAACGTTTCCCCCCCCCCCCCCCGTGTGCGGGCATCACAGCTGCCACCGAGAACTGCACAGGTGGCCATAACTTTTTAAAGAGCCCCTCCCAAGAGCTGGGGGAGCCAGAATGACCTCTCGCTGTGAGAGGTGGAAATGTCCAAAAGGAGAGGTGGAGAGCTGGGGGAGCCAGAATGACCTCTCACACGCAAGAGGTGGAATTTGCCCCTGCGAGTCCAAGGCCACCACCCCGGGGCTCAGGAAGGCAAAATAATGTTTCACCCCTCCCCACGTGGGTGTCGCAGCTGTCGCTGAGAGGTGGAATTTGCCCCTACAAGGCCACCACCCCGGGGCTCAGGGAGGTGGGGGAACGTTTCACCCCCCCCACGTGTCCCAAGTGATGGCTGGTGGGAGCAGGGGGCGGGGCTTATGTGCCCACCCCCCGGGCTCCTGACTGGTGGAGCGGTGCTCTGGTGTGCTTCGGCAGGAACTGAGACCTGCCTGTTAGGCACTTTTGAGACTTGGTGGTGGAAAGTGCTGTCAAGTCACAGCTGACTTATGCCAACCCCATTGGGTTTTCAACACGAGAGACGAGCAGAGGTGGTTTGCCATTGCCTACCTCTGTGCAGCAACCCTGGATCCAAGCACTAATCAGGGCTGATCCTGCTTTGGTTCTGAGTTCCAAAGAGACTGGGCTAGCCTGAGTCATTCAGGTTAGTCCTGGACAATTATGTGTGGGGTTTTTTTTGGTTCAGCACATTAACACTTATCTTTTTTGGGTTGTAGACCAGCTGGTCTGCTGCTTTTGTTCTTCAACAGGATCAATGGACTTTTTACATTCTTGAGCATTATAGTAGACAAGAGGTGGGCATCTTTTTACAATAGCAATATACCAAAATATGGCACCTAACTGTGAAAAATGTGTATTCCAGGTTGTAGGGAAGTGCACATTTAGAAGATAATATTTCAAACATTCTTTGGCAGAGCATGCTTTCAGACCATATGGAAATGGCCCAGTCGTTTAACTTGCTTGCTATCAGTCTATAAATTCCTTGTTCACTTAACGTAAAACGTACAGGGTGTATCTGTTTTCTTCTCAAAAAATGTTGGAGAGCATGCACTTGATATTTTAGCCAAACCGAGATCTTTCCAACATGGTTTTCATTTGGTCTTAATGAATAATATTTAGAAGTATCACATCAATCTTCAGTGCTGTCACACAGCAGGATATAGTGAAGGTCTATTCATGCTCTTAAGGTTCAGTCCTAATCCCTTTCATCTGGATTTCAATAAAAGTTGTAATAGGCTCTGATTCAGGCTGTGCGGTACACAGGCTATTTTGGACTTGCATGGTCCAGTCTCCCTTGACAATGGTCATATTCATCCCTGGTGTGGCACAGTGGTTAAAATGTCAGACACGGTTTTGGGAGACCCAGGTTCGAATTCCTACTCTGCTATGGAAACTTGTTGGGTGATCTTGGTCCAGTCATGCACTTTCAGCAGGGTTACACAGGGTTATTGGAAGGCTAAAATGGAGGAGAGGAGAACAACATTATCTGCTTTGGGTTCACCATGGGGGAAAGGCAAGTTAATAATTAGTAAATTAGTAAATACTCAGTTACATTCAGAGGGAGAAAATCCTTTAATCCCTATGATAAATTTGTTCAAAGATTAAAGCCCTTATTTTTACAACATACAGAGTGACAAAGGAAGAAACTGAGATGCCCCTCTCAGTGACTGTTTGATGAGGATTGTCAAGAGCCTGTATTTCTGCTTTCTGTGCCTATAACTGCATCAGATAGTCCAGCCCTCTATCATTCCTATTTGACCTTAAAGAAATCTTTCAAATTAATAGCGGCTAGAAAGTTGAAAGCAGACAAAATGGTAACATGGGGTAATTTAGTTTAGGCAGCTAAAGACAAAAATTCCAAATTATTTTGGAAATTGATTTCTAAATACCCTCTTAAGGACTCTTCTCCTTTAGACTCATTAATTACGGCAGATGTTTGGGAATCATATTTTCGGAAGATCTACTCAGCGCTCGGGATTCCCATTTGCAAAGACTATCTGATTTACCAGACTGGCTGCAAGTTACAGTAAAAGAAGTTATGGCTGTTATAAATCAATTGAAGAAAGGAAAAGCCCCTGGTATGGATAATATCTCATCTGAGTTCCTAATTAATAACATCAAGTGGTGGGCACCACCCCTAGACACACCCTTTTCATATATTGATTCTACAGGATTTATTCCAGAGGACTGGAGGCAGGCAATCATTATACCATTCTATTAAAAAGGGAAGAGGAATGATGCAGTTAATTATAGACCTATTAGTCTGCTCAGCATTATAGGCAAACTATATGCTAGCCATTTGTTAGATAGACTTAAATGCTGGATTGAACAAGAAAATATCCTTGTTACAGACCAAGTGGGCTTTAGGGAGGTCAGATCTACTTTGGGCCATTGTCTAATTTTGCAACATATAACTGAGAAATTTGTGACTAGAAGATATGCTGCCTTTTTTGACCTGAGGTCTGCCTTCGACTCTATATCTAGGGGATTGCTATTAGAGAAGCTAAAAGCTAGACCCTTACATCTAGTACAAGCCCTACATTCAATGTCTGACCTCAAAGTAGCTGTTTTATTGCAAAGGAACTTCAGGAACAGAATGGAAAGGGAAACTGCTGAATTACAAGTTATTACAACACTCAGAACAAACGCCCCTCCAGGAATTAACAGGGAAATTAATTTCTTATCCCATTACATATACCAACTCATTCAGTCCTCACATATTCTCCCCAAGAAGGGCTATACATCCCCTATATTTTAATGTTCTTTGAAACAGTATATTGTAATGTAATGCAATGTTTTGTTGATCTCTGATATAACACTGCACCCCAAGAAAAGGATTGTCAGTTAACTCCATGTTTTAGTGATGTAAAATGTTATTTTAAAAAAATCTCAGTTTATTACTCTTAACAATTAAGAATATAATTGAATATGTAATGTAATTTGGAATGGTAGATTTAAATGTAATTCTCTGTTCTGGGGACAAGAAAAATACTCTACACAGCCAAAATGCTATTACGTTTGCCTCCGTGTTAGAAAGGAGTTGGATGTGACCTAAAGACTGGGTTCTCACAATTTAGGGAACATCAATCTCCAATTCGAACATATTTATTACCAATGTTGTCCCCCCAAACAGATGTTAACCAGATGTTAACCCAAACAGATGTTAACCAGAAACCAAGCTTGTTGTTCTTTCTATCTGTTAAAAAACAGCTCCACTAATTTGCTTGCTAATTTAACAAGCCACTCTCCCTATACATACAACTATGTTCTGTAATTCCCTTTCATTGTCTGATGAAGTGTGCTTTGCACATGAAGGCTCACACCATGAATAAAGTGTTGTTGATCTTAAAGGTGCCACTGGACTCTAACTTTGTTTTACATCCATCAAAGTTAGATGCAACAGGGCTGGACATCTTTCTAATTCAGTAATAACAGCACAAAAGTGTAAAACAAGACCGCATCCTGGCACCAGTGTTGTTCAGCCTGTCTATTAATAATTTGGTAGTAGCATAGGTAACATTGATACTCACCCCTATGTTAGTAAACAGGAAAATCCCCGCATTGCTATTTGCCAATGACATGGTACTACTCTCTAGAACCCCAGTGAGTTCGAAAAGAGCACTTAAGGTGTTTAGTTGTTATTGCAAAGAGAGCCAAATAGAGATTAATTATCAAAAAACTGAAATCATATCCTTCAGTAAAAGTCGGAAAAGAAGGTCTTGGAGCATCAATGGCCATAAATTGGAACAAGTATTGTATTCTCAGTACTTAGGGGTGACGATTCATTCATCTGGGACCAGGACTGCTCATCATGAGTATGTTGCAGCAATAGGCCAAAAATCTCCTCAGGGTATTTTAAAATTTACACACACCGAAAGAGGCCTCTATTTACCAGCAGCCCTCCAGTTATTCCAGGGAAAACATTGCCCTAACTAATGTATGGGACAATATTTGGACTTCTCTCCTCTTGTTTTGCCCCTTTAGAGTGAGTTCAGTCAAGATTCCTGAGAACATTATTTCAAGTACCCTGCTGTGTTTCCACCGCTAGTTTACATCTTGATTCTGGTTTGGTTAAAGTGGAGGGTAGTGTAAGCCTTGCCTCTGTCAATTTTTGGGTAAAACTAGCATATAACCCACAGGGTCTGACACCCTTAGTTCTCTAAGATAACTACCAATCTTCCTGGGTGAAGGCCATCTGTTGCAAATTGCAGAGTCTGGGATTTTCTTTAGGAAATGTTCTGAGAGTGGGTAATGACCAAGCAAAAGCTATGGTCAAACAAAGCTGTAGAGCAACAAAGAGACAATAACATCATCCCAAATTTTATGATTTCAGAGAATCTTAGATACATTATTGCTCTGGCACCCTATCTCTCTTTTTTGGAGGTACCCAGCCAATGGAGAGTTTTTATGTTGGCAAGATAAAGGAGAGAATCTATTCCTGTGGTATCAAAGAGGTGGACTCAGTTGAGCATATTTTGTTTTGTTGCTGTTTTTATCAGGAAATTTGCTCAAATATAATCTCCCCTGAAGGACTCACACAAGACACGATCTTTGAGGGAGAAAAATCTGTCTGCCACTTAAAAGCAGCAAGAGTTTATTTATACACATTCTGCCCCCCCCCCACCATGAGGTGAGGCTGTGGCCTGCACATACCGAAACAAGGAAAAACAGATACTTAGGCAGAATGCCTAAAATGCTTGCACAGTATCTTAAGACTTGCTTGCAGTTTCAGGATGTGCAAAGGTCAGGACTCTTAGTGTACCAAAGTCACTGATCAACCCTATGTTGACAGTCTGGATGTGGCCAGAACCAGGACTGGTATGCCGTATCACTGATCCGTACCCACATTGTCTTTAAAGCAGGCATTGTTCTTCAGAATTTTCTGATCCCTCCTCAAAGGAATCAGAATGAAGGCTATAGAGAGAGGGTGGAAAAGGCCCTCACGGAGTAGCTACAGGATAAGCACTTTGTCTGTTGGTGTTGCATGACAAGCGTAAAGATTGAAATAGAGCAGGGATACATTGTATAAAACAACACAGGCCAATGAGACATAAAACAATCATTACAAAATATTGTACACATTTTCCAAGCCACCCCCCAGGTAGCCATGACCACAGGGCATTCCACCATTTGATAGTTGTGGTCCCCACTGGCGAAAGTTCTTACCAAAGGAGCAACCATATTGGTTACAGGTATAATCGGCATGAGGAATAGCAGACAGTTTCTTCGAAGTGTCCAAAAGGGTACACACAGGTACAGCACATGATGCAAGGAACCCATGCATAGAGGCAGATTCCTTTAGGAAAAAGGAAGACAAGTTGGCTCCCCATGTG